>NC_086447.1:709334125-709444125 GCF_028390025.1 Pseudophryne corroboree
CGAATGGCAGCGCCTGAAATTGATAGTGGCTGTCCAACAGTACAAATCTGTTGTAAGCCTGGTGCGTCAGCCAAATCGGAATGTGGAGGTACGCATCCTTGATATCCAGGGATACCAGAAATTCTCCCTCCTCCAGACCTGAAATCACTGCTCTGAGAGACTTCATTTTGAATTTGAACACCCTCAGGTAAGGGTTCAACGATTTCAAATTCAAAATTGTCCTGACCGAACCATCCGGTTTTGGTACCACTAAAAGGTTTTAATAATAACCCTTGTTTTGCATATAAGGTGGAACTGGGACAAAGACCTGTGACTTTTCCAATTTTAGGATGGCTTCCTGTAGGATATCCCAGTCTGTCAGCAAAGCTGGCAAGCCTGATTTGAAGAATCGGTGAGGCGGGAGTTCTTGAAACTCCTGTCTGTACCCCTGGGACACAATATCCTGTACCTAGGGTTCCAGGCCGGACGACACCCAGACGTGTCTGAAACATCTAAGTCTCGGTGCAAGACCAGCCCGTCCTCCAGGCTCTGAGGTCCACCGTCATGTTGAGTATTTTGAGGAACCAGAAGCAGGTCTCTGGTCCTGGGAGCCTGCGGGTGCAGGCTTTTTGGATTTTGCCTGACCACCTCTAAAGAAAGTGGTAGGAGGCTTGAACATTTTTACCTTAGCGGTCCGAAAGGACTGCGGCACAGCTAAAGAAAATGGATTCTTAGTAGAATATGTAGCAGAGGGAAGGAAAGGTGACTTATCCATAGTTGCCGTGGAAATCCACGCATCCAACGCTTCCCCAAATAGAGCCTGACCTGTGTAGGGTAGGTTCTCCACGCTTCTCCTGGATTCCATGTCTGCAGACCATTGGCGTAGCCAGAGTCCCCTGTGGGCTGAGACTGACATGGAAGATATCCATGCAGTCAGCATCACCAGGTCCTTCATGGATTCCACCATGAACCCCGCAGAATCCTGTATGTTACGTAAAAACAATTCAAAGTCACTTCTATCCATTGTATCCAAATCCTCTAGTAATGTGCCTGACCACTTTACTATGGCTTTAGAAATCCATGCACAGGCAATAGCGTGTCTTAACGCCACTACTGAAGCAGTGTAAATGGATTTGAGTGTAGTGTCAAGTTTACGATCAGCCGGTTCTTTTAACGCGGTAGATCCAGGGACAGGTAAAACCACCTTTTTAGACAGTCTGGAGACAGATGCGTCCACAATGGGTGGGTTAACCCATTTTTTCCTATCTTCCTCAGGGAAGGAAAAGGCAACCAGAACCCTTTTTGGGATCTGGAATTTTTTTTCCGGGTTTTCTCATGATTTTTCAAATATAGCGTTTAATTCTTTAGATGCAGGAAGGATAGCGAGGCTTTCTTATTGTCAGTGAAGTAAACACCTATATACACACACACACACACACACACACACACACACACACACACACACAGTCCCCCCCCCCCCAAGCATGTCATAGAGAGACACAGAGATTGGAGCCAACCCACACACAGCACTTTTTAAGGTAGAACTAATAACACTACCAGGACTGTCTGTGTACCTTAATAGGCTACATAGACTTTACACAGCCCCCCCCCCCCCCCCTTCTACAACCCCCTGGCACTGTACAAGGCAGCTGGAGTTGATTTGGGGATACAGCTCTCCCTGTCAGCGCTTCTGCAGGCAGGAAAATGGTGCTGAACGCTGCTTGGTCCGCTCTGAGGATAAGCTAAGCCCCCTTTCATGGAGCTGTTTTCACGCTCTTCTGAAGATTATACTGGCCTGATAATTTGTGCTGGCAGTAATCCTGGGACCCTGACAGGCTCAGGGCACCCCTCACAGCGCCGCACCATGTACCGCTGAGCCCCAGAGAGCAGTTAATACTGCGCTCCCTACCTTGTTGCCGCCATCTTGACACTGGCTCCCCGCTTTCCAGGGGCGCCGGTGACTAACTCGCCACTGATCTTCTGGCTCTGTAAGGGGATGGCGGCATGCTGCTGGGGTGAGCGATCCCCTGTGGCGGCGATCGTTCGATCCCCTCAGGAGCTCAGTGTCTTGTCAGCAGAGATAGTGGCACAGACCCTGCAGGGCAGACACTACTTTCCCCCATAGTCCCTCAAAGCAGGGAGGCTGTTGCCAGCAGCCTTCCTGTAAAATAATAAACTCTAAAAAAAACCTTTTACTAGAGAAACTCTGGTGAGCTAAGCTAGCTGTGACCGGCTCCTCTGGGCACATTTTCTAAACTGAGTCTGGTAGGAGGGGCATAGAGGGAGGATCCAGCCCACACTCTCAAACTCTTAAAGTGCCAGTGGCTCCTAGTGCACACGTCTATAACCCATGGTATTAATGTGGACCCCAGCATCCTCTAGGACGTAAGAGAAAGAACACTGCAGTTCATCAGACACATGGAAAATATTTTTCTGGCTCTTGGGATGGTCCAGAATACATTTGAGTTCTTAATGGGCAACAGTGAAAAGAAGAAGCAATGAAACTGAAAAGATTCTGAAAGATGTAATTCAACAAGCCAGATTTATGTTGATAGCTGAGGTTATGAGGAATCTATGAGGTTTTAATATATACAGTTCAAATAACAGAACACCTTTCCTGGGGTCTGGGACTCCAGGTCGACAACAAAAAGGTTGACACACCTTAGGTCGACGCCAATTGGTCGACACACCTTAGGTCGACATGGACAAAATGTCGACAGGAACAAGGTCGACATGGAAAAAGGTCGACATGAGTTTTTCATGTTTTTTTGGTGTCGTTTTCTTCGTAGAGTGACCGGGAACCCCAATTAGTGCACCGCGTCCCCTTGCATGGTGCCTTCGCTCGCCACAGATTACCGTTACAATCGTAGTCCACGTGGATCGTTAAGTATGAAAAGGTTCCAAAAAAGAAAGAAATTGTGAAAAACTCATGGCGACCTTTTTCCATGTCGACCTTGTTCCTGTTGACCTTTTGTCCATGTCGACCTCTTGTCCATGTCGACCTAAGGTGTGTCGACCAATTGGCATCGACCTAAGGTGTGTCGACCTTTTTGTTGTCGACCTGGAGTCCGGATACCCCTTTCCTGATGTTAAAAACTGACTTTTCTCTGAAAGAAGGCTAAACAAAAAATAGTTGTTTGTTTTTTTAAAAAGATGAACATTCACTTAAATCCCAGGCTAAAATGTTCACATTTATTGAAACTCAATGGAACACTTATGTGTCTGGCCTTGCCCCATGTACAGTACATTGCATCCAGCAAAGTGGAACAAAGTAGGTGCGATTCTTTTTACAGAAGACATTGTGACATTGCAAAGGTTTCTCAAGAATTCTAAAGAAAATGCAGAACAAATGTTAGTAGATAGTTCTTCTGTTTGGAAGTTGTTGAGTGAAACTCTTAGAGCACAAATCGTACTTCTCAACAGAAGATAAAAGTTGAAGCACAAAAACTACTCTTGGAGACAAACAGATAAAACATCTATATATGCAGATGTGTATGAGCACTTAAAAAAATAACTGACTGATAACTTGATTGAGTTGAAAATCAAATGTAGTAGTGCTAGGAAGTTGTCTATTGTACTGTATATTAAATATGAGTAATTTATTGGAGATCCATTTTGACAAGCTTAATAAAGTTTTTTTTTTTCCAAAAGAAAAATCCTACAATGTTTTTCAAGACTTGGAGATACAATCCTAAGGGCCAGATGTAATGGCTTGCAAGACGTCCGGACCTCCAAGACTCTTGCCAAACTCGTGTGTTTTTTTAAAGCAGCAAACTTTTACAAGACAAAACCTGGTTGGTTTTGCCTTGTAAATGTTTACTGCTTTAAAAAAAACGTATGAGTTCGGCTGGAGTCTCGGAGTTCCGGCCGTCTCGCAAGCCATTACATCCGGCTCTAAAAGTGGGTCTAATTTTCTCAGGGAGGGTTGAATCTAAAAGTGGAGCTATCCACCTTGGCCTCTTCACCTCAACTAATCAGGGAGAACATGTAGCCACACTGTACCAAAATATGAACTTAAAGGGCATCACACACGATAATACACATGGGGGTATATTCAATTGAAATCGAAACTGCCGTCTTGTCGGAAAGATGGCAGTTTTTGACTTTTTCACGTCAGAAGGGGTTCCGACCTATACAATCCCTGGCTTATTTATCCAACAAGCCGTGGAATTCAACTTGTCGGAAAGCACGTGGATCGGCAGAATAGCTGCCGATCCGCATGCTTCTGTTGGAAACGGGGCCAAATCCAACAGGTTTTGGCCCCGTTTAGGACCATCTCAATCCGACTTTAAAAAAAGTCAGATGGAGATGAGGGTGCTGAGAGCAGCAGGGAGACGGGGAGAGCATCGGCTACAGCAGTGTACCCGGAGGATGGGGCACCACTGACACTCAAGGCAGCATCCTCCCGGCTCCAGCAAGCGAGGTCCCGCTTGCTGGAGCCAGGTGGATGCTGCTGTGAGGTCTGACTCGGTGACACTTGTGGAAGACCATGGTAAACATATAGGCGTTCACATGTGTGTTTAAATGCATACAGTGCAGCGTAGCCGGAGGATGGGGCACCATGTCCGCTAATGGCAGCGTCCTTCAGTGGACGCTGCTGTGAGGTCTGGTGGCTGTGTCCCATCCTCCGGCTATGCTGCTGTAGCTACTGCTCTCCCCCGTCTCCCCGCTGCTCTCTCCCTCTTAGCACCTTCATCTCAATCCAACTTTTATTAAAGTCTATTGAGATGGTCATTGAATAGGTTCTGTCAGATCCATTCCAACAAATTCATGCCAGAATGGATCCAGCTTGACTTGAATATACACCATGAAGTCATTCAGACTTGGAAAATACTAAAGAGCAGGTAAAAAATTAGCAAATTGCTACTTGCTGTGGAAAAGAAAGCAATGCATATAAAGGAAAATAGGATTTTAATTACCTACCGGTAAAGAGGATGCTGGGGTCCATTTTAGTACAATGGGGTATAGATGGTTCCACAGGAGCCTTCGGCACTTTAAGACTTTTCAACAGTGTGAACTGGCTCCTCCCTCTATGCCCCTCCTCCAGACCTCAGTATAGGAACGGTGCCCGAGGAGACGGACAACTTCAAGAGAAGAATTTACATTAAACTAGTGGCGAGATTCACACCAGCTCACACCATAACAAAAAACATGTCGACTAACATGGTCTTTAACATAACCCATGCTAACATGCATGCATAATGTAACAGCAACTGCTGTAAAACATTTTAACACATGAGAACCTGTGTAAAAAGACAAAACATCATTTCAGGAAAAATGAGCACTGGCCGGGCGCCCAGCATCCTCTACGGACTACGAGAAAAGGATTTACCGGTAGGTAATTAAAATCCTATTTTCTCTTACATCCTAAAGGATGCTGGGGTCCATTTTAGTACCATGGGGATGTACCAGAGCTCCCAGTACAGGCGGGAAAGTGCTAATGTTCCTGCAGAACTGACTGACCAAACTGAAGCTCGTCAGCAGCCAAGGTGTCATACCTGTAAAACTTAGCAAACATGTTTGCCCCTGACCAAGTAGCTGCTCGGCAAATTTGCAATGCTGAGACACCCCGGGCAGCCGCCCATGAAGAACCCACTTTCCTTGTAGAGTGGGCCTTTACCGAACTCGGTAACGGCAATCCTGCCATAGAATAAGCGTGCTGAATGGTACCTCTGATTCAGCGCACAATAGTCTGCTTAGAAGCAGGACCCCCAATCTTGTTGGGGTCATAGAGGACAAACAAAGATTCTGTTTTCCTTATCCGAGCCGTTCTTGCAACATAAGTCCTCAACGCTCTGACGACATCCAAGGACTTTGAAACGGCTGAGGTGTCAGAAGCCACTGGCACCACCACAGGTTGGTTGATATGGAAATAAGACACAAACTTTGGAAGAAAATGCTGACGCGTCTGCAGTTCAGCTCTATCTTCATGAAAAATCAAATAAGGACTCTTGTGTGACAGAGCCCCTATTTCAGATACTCATTTGCCTGGGGCCAAGGCCAACAGCATGACCCCTTTCCAAGTGAGAAACTTCAACTCTACCTCTTGTAGAGGCTCAAACCAGTCTGATTTAAGGAACTGCAACACCACATTAAGATCCCATGGCGCCGCAGGAGGCACAAAGGGAGGTTGGATGCGCTGAACCCCCTTCACGAACGTCTGGACCTCAGGAAGGGAAGCCAACTGTTTCTGAAAGAAAATGGACAAGACCAAAATTTGGACCTTGATAGACCCTAATCTCAAGCCAGCATCCACACCCACCTGTAGAAATAGGAGAAGACGTCCTAATTTAAAGTCCACCGCAGGAGACTTCTTGGATTCACACCAAGATACCTATTTTCTCCAAATACGATGGTAATGTTTGGACGTTACCCCTTTCCTGGCCAGAATAAGTGTGGGAATGACTTCATTGTGAATACCTGTACGGGCTTGAATCTGGCACTCAACAGCCATGCCGTCAAACGCAGCCTCGGTAAGTCTTGATAAACAAACGGCCCCTGCTGAAGCAGGTCCTCGCGAAGAGGCTGAGGATCTTCCAGTAATAACTCCTGAAGATCTGGATACCAAGCCCTCCTTGGCCAGTCTGGAGCAATGAGAATTGCTCGAACCCTTGTTCTTCTGGTGATATTGAGAACTTTTGGTATTAGTGGAAGTGGAGGGAACAGATACACTGACTGAAACACCCACTGGGTCACCAGTGCATCCACTGCTATTGCTTGTGGGTCTCTCGACCTGGAACAATATTTCTGAAGCCATCATATCTACTTGAGGAACGCCCCAACGATCTGCTACTTCTGCAAAGACTTTTGGGTGGAGGCCCCAATCTCCTGGATGGAGATCATGTCTGCAGAGGAAGTCTGCTTCCCAGTTGTCCCCTCCCAGAATGAAAATTGCTGACAGAGCTTTTGCATGTCTTTCTGCCCAGAGGAGTATCTTTGTCACCTCTGCCATTGCCGCTCTGCTTTTTGTTCCTCCCTGGTGGTGTATGTAAGCTACTGTCATTACATTGTCTGACTGGATCTGTATGGGACGACCTTGAAGAAGGTGTGCCACATGATGAAGGCTGTTGTACACAGCTCTCAATTCCAGAATGTTTATGTGAAGGAGTACTTCTTGACTTGACCATCGTCCTTGGAAGTTTTCCCCTTGTGTGACTGCTCCCCAACCTCGAAGGCTTGCATCTGTGGTCACCAGGATCCAAGTCTGAATCCCGAACCTGCGTCCCTCCAGGAGGTGAGAACTTTGAAGCCACCACAAGAGTGAAATACTGGCTTTTGTTGACAGAATTATCCTCCGGTGCATGTGTAGGTGCGATCCGGACCCCTTGTCCAGTAGGTCCTATTGGAACACCCTGGCGTGGAATCGGCCAGATTGTAGAGCCTTGTAGGCCGCTACCATCTTCCCCAGCAGGTGGATGCACTGATGAATCGATACGCGGGCTGGTTTTAAAACTTGTTTGACCATCCTCTGGATCTCCAGAGCCTTTTCCACCAGTAGGGATACTTTCTGTGTTTCTGTGTCCAATATTCCCAGAAATGATAACCTCATTGTTGGTTCCAATTGTGATTTTCTGCGGTGTCTATCATTGTGGGTGTCTCCCATTTGTGCCTGTCTTCCTCAGGGAAAGGGTACGCTACACGTATCCTTCTGGGAAGGGTAAATTTATTCTCAGGGTTAGCCCAGGATTCTTCAAAGAACGCATTCAAATCCTTTGAAGGAGGAAAAGTCACAATCTGCTTTTTATTTAATTTAAAATAATCCTTTTCCTCAGGGACCAGTGTTGTTTCAATTAACTCCAACACTTCCTTTATAGCAACTATCATACATTGTATGCTTTTGGCTAATTTGGGGTCTACCCCTCTCAAATCCCCAGTGTCGACATCAGAGTCGGAATCTGTGTCTGTGTCCCGTTGCATTATCTGGGCCAGAGACCTTTTCTGGGACTGGATGGGACCCTAGTGGATGATATGTAAACAGTGCATCCTCCACAGACTGCCTCCAATATTCTGTCTGTTGTTCAGACTCAGAGAATTTCTTTGCAGCATTGACATATTCTTTTGCAACATTCTCATCCACTCCGGCTCCTTCTGAGAGGGAAGGGCCACCACATTACCCTCTTGTGCATCTAAAATGGGTTCTTCCTGGGAAGAACCCTCCCCAATGTCTGACATGTTACACACTTGTACACACACACACACACACACCTATCACACAGGGGAGATATTGGGGACAGACTCACACTAAAGTCTGTCAGAGAGACACAGAGGCATTTGCCATTCCACACACTGCACCTTATTATGAATTGTGGAAATATTACCTACTTACAGCGCATATGTCAATAATAGGCCCACTGACCTGATTATAATGAACACTCTCTGCCCCTTCTATAACACCATGTACTTGTATCAGTGTTGTCATGAGGAGAAACAGCATTCAGGCACTTCACACTGGAGTTTCTGCAAGAGAAAATGGCACCCAGTGAGTGTTCTGGCAAGTTTGAGGAGAAGCCCCGCCCTTCAGCCTCAGCAATGTAAAATTTATACTGGCTGGGGATGGCAAATCAGCGGCTGCACATGTATGTATCCTTTTTGCCAGTGAGAGTAAGGTTTTAAAACATGCCCTCAGAGCACACACCCCCCCCCGCGCGCTCTGCCCCCTTGTGCTGAGAGACATGGCGCGCGCTGCTCGTGTACCTGTATGCCGCCAGCGATGACCGGAGGATCCCCTCTATGCAGGACTCCGGTAATATACTCACCAGCCTTCTGACTTCTGGATCTGTTAGGGGGTGGTGGGAGTGAACGCTGGCCAGGCTTGGGCTGTGCTCAGTACCCTTCAGGAGCTAATGATGTCCTGAAGCAGAACCATTAACCAATTGAGAAGTTGGTTCCTACTCCCCCCCTCCCCACCTAAGTCCCATGAAGCAGGGAAGCTGGTGCCAGCAGCTTCCCTGGAAAATAAAAAACCTAAGAAAGTCTTTTTCCAGCAAAGCTCTGTAGAGCTCCACTAGTGTGCATCCAGTCTCCTGGGCACATTTTCTAAACTGAGGTCTGGAGGAGGGGCATAGAGGGAGGAGCCAGTTCACACTGTTGAAAGGTCTTAAAGTGCCAAAGGCTCCTGTGGAACCGTCTATACCCCATGGTACTGAAATGGACCCCAGTATCCTCTAGGACATAAGAGAAAAGTGTTTGAAGAGTTGGACACTATCAAGGTCATTTTCTATATTTTTTTCTAGTGTGCTACTAGATTCTCATACAGAGAGCTGGGGATACAATTAACATACTGTAATACATTGATTATTTAACAAAGATTGCATAGATGATAAAAGCAACACAGTCATTTCAGCACTTTTAAAATAACACATCCTGCAGGAGTGAAAATGCCATTACAGGCAAATATCGCAGATCAAGTATGTACAAAATGCTTTGGCCTTGGGGTATGTTAAGATTACACTCCATATTTTAAGCAGGAATAACATGTATTTTCCCCACACAGATGGTGATGATTGCCTGAGGAATAATACTGCATTGTACATCTTTGACAAGGCTGTGGACAGAAGAGCAGGGTGCTGTTAAAAGGCATTTCAAAAAGTTTGAGAGCCACACCGTAAGGTGAGGGTGATATTTTTGTATACCAACCAGTGTACGGTGTGTGCATAGAAAAAGCTTGGTTGACTCATCTATGGTTTTAAAAGAACTATGTTTAATGGAATTGAATAAAATATTTTTTTATTAAAAATCCTTTTCTGGGTGATATGTTTTCTTGGTGAGAGGGTATACTTCCAGGCTACAAGTAGGAAGAACCCAAATAGAGCTAAGGACTATTGGAAAGACTTCTGAAGGAAACTGAATTGAGATACTCTCAAACAGCATCATAAATTGAGCGCACTCTGGACATTTTTGTTTGTATCTGTTCTCCAAGTTCCAACTAACAGGGGTTCTTCTTGCTGTGCTGCTCTTACAGTGCATCAAGGGGTATATTGTTCTGTACACTTTTATTCTTGTTATACAGTACTGTAATAACATGCATAGATGTGCGCAGGAGCCAAGACAAGATGTGCCGCAACGGGACCTCCCAATCCACCAGGTCATGTACTACACCCTCTACTCTGGCATATAGACTACTCTCCCGGGCTGCCAGGTGAGTAGTCTATATTCCAGAGTAGAAGGTGTAGTCCATGACCCAGCAGAGGGGCATGTCCCATTGAAGCATTGCTGTCTTGGCTCTTGTGCATGCTTATAATCATTAGGTGCATGCTTATAAGTCTGCTGCAATTACACACACACACTGCTTGCACAAAACTATGGGTCTAAGTCATAGTTTGTAGACTTGTAGCTGTGTACAAACCCGATATTTTTCAGAGTTGACTTTGGTGGTCTGCACATGCGTCTAAGTCACACAGCGCATGTGCTGTAAAGGTCTTGCAATGACGGTCGCAGAGGGCATTTAGTGAGTAGCAGACAGGACCTGTTTGGAGGAGGTAACAGAGAAGTGGTGACAAAAAAGTAGGTGTTTTTTTACCAATTTTGGGGTGTGTCTAAGCCTATAACTGCAACACGCTGCTGCAATGGCTCCGGCATTTTATTTCTTGTTGCCACACTGTAGGGATGCTTAGAATTTTGATAATCAACTGATCTGCAACCCTAATTGCCTCTTTGTATGCCACTGCTAGGATTTGCAAAGCCTCTCATGGGCATCTCAATACTATTCCCAGTGGCTGCTGCAATTGCATAATTTCACACAATTGTATACAAAGACACAGCTGTGAATTCATTAGAGTAAATCTATCATTTCTGAATCAGACCCTAAATACAGATATTCACTTGTTTCCTGAGTTTACCAAATCCATGTGACTGCACTGCCCTTATCCATCTCATTGTGGAAATAGCCTTAATATTTAATAGGGTGGACTTGACTCAGCCCTACCCCTGGTGAAAGACATCCATCCATAATCAGATAGACTGCAGTTACATGTAAACAAAGCAAGATTTTCAGTCATCTTAGCCTACACGTTAATATTGCACTCTGTAGTTCAATTTCTGCAACACTTACCTTCAGTTCGGGGATTCAGGCTGTTGGTATTCTGGCGTCAGGATGCTGACCTGGTCAGAATTCCTGTGTCACTGTTCTGATGGGTGACGGGATTCCAGCGTCGGTATTTCATTACTTGAAAATATACTAGAGATATGCGGCGGGCACTTTTCGTGTTTTGTGTTTTGGTTTTGGTTCTAATTCCATTTTCGTGTTTTGGTTTTGGCTTGGTTTTTGATCTGGATGATTTTTGAAAAAAAAACCCCATAAAAACAGCTAAAATCACAGAATTTGGGGGTAATTTTGCTCCTACGGTACTATTAACCTCAATAACAATCATTTCCACTGATTTCCAGTCTATTCTGAACACCTCACAATATTGTTTTTAGGCCAAAAGGTTGCACCGAGGTTGCTGGATGATTAAGCTAAGCAACACAAGGCAGACTCAGTCAACACCTTTAAGAATGGATTAGATACAGTACATATCTAATGGATAAGGATATCCAGGGTTATGGTGCATAGTCACACACTATAGTTATTATAAAAAAGAGGGATAAAACGTAACGGCAGACATCAGCATCAGTAAAAATTTTATACCAAATAATCCAGCATAGGAAACCACAAATAGGTTGAACTCGATGGACAAATTGTCTTTTTTTTAACCTTAGATACTATATTACTATGTTACGATTAGAGATGTGCACTTGAAATTTTTCGGGTTTTGTGTTTTGGTTTTGGGTTCGGTTCCGCGGCCGTGTTTTGGGTTCGACCGCGTTTTGGCAAAACCTCACCGAATTTTTTTTGTCGGATTCGGGTGTGTTTTGGATTCGGGTGTTTTTTTCAAAAAACACTAAAAAACAGCTTAAATCATAGAATTTGGGGGTCATTTTGATCCCAAAGTATTATTAACCTCAAAAACCATAATTTCCACTCATTTTCAGTCTATTCTGAATACCTCACACCTCACAATATTATTTTTAGTCCTAAAATTTGCACCGAGGTCGCTGGATGACTAAGCTAAGCGACCCTAGTGGCCGACACAAACACCTGGCCCATCTAGGAGTGGCACTGCAGTGTCACGCAGGATGTCCCTTCCAAAAAACCCTCCCCAAACAGTACATGACGCAAAGAAAAAAAGAGGCGCAATGAGGTAGCTGTGTGAGTAAGATAAGCGACCCTAGTGGCCGACACAAACACCGGGCCCATCTAGGAGTGGCACTGCAGTGTCACGCAGGATGTCCCTTCCAAAAAACCCTCCCCAAACAGCACATGACGCAAAGAAAAAAAGAGGCGCAATGAGGTAGCTGTGTGAGTAAGATAAGCGACCCTAGTGGCCGACACAAACACCGGGCCCATCTAGGAGTGGCACTGCAGTGTCACGCAGGATGTCCCTTCCAAAAAACCCTCCCCAAACAGCACATGACGCAAAGAAAAAAAGAGGCGCAATGAGGTAGCTATGTGAGTAAGATAAGCGACCCTAGTGGCCGACACAAACACCGGGCCCATCTAGGAGTGGCACTGCAGTGTCACGCAGGATGTCCCTTCCAAAAAACCCTCCCCAAACAGCACATGACGCAAAGAAAAAAAGAGGCGCAATGAGGTAGCTGTGTGAGTAAGATAAGCGACCCTAGTGGCCGACACAAACACCTGGCCCATCTAGGAGTGGCACTGCAGTGTCACGCAGGATGGCCCTTCCAAAAAACCCTCCCCAAACAGCACATGACGCAAAGAAAAATTAAAGAAAAAAGAGGTGCAAGATGGAATTGTCCTTGGGCCCTCCCACCCACCCTTATGTTGTATAAACAGGACATGCACACTTTAACCAACCCATCATTTCAGTGACAGGGTCTGCCACACGACTGTGACTGAAATGACGGGTTGGTTTGGACCCCCACCTAAAAAGAAGCAATTAATCTCTCCTTGCACAAACTGGCTCTACAGAGGCAAGATGTCCACCTCGTCATCATCCTCCGATATATCACCGTGTACATCCCCCTCCTCACAGATTATCAATTCGTCCCCACTGGAATCCACCATCTCAGCTCCCTGTGTACTTTGTGGAGGCAATTGCCGCTGGTCAATGTCTCCACGGAGGAATTGATTATAATTCATTTTAATGAACATCATCTTCTCCACATTTTCTGGATGTAACCCCGTACGCCGATTGCTGACAAGGTGAGCGGCGGCACTAAACACTCTTTCGGAGTACACACTTGTGGGAGGGCAACTTAGGTAGAATAAAGCCAGTTTGTGCAAGGGCCTCCAAATTGCCTCTTTTTCCTGCCAGTATAAGTACGGACTGTGTGACGTGCCTACTTGGATGCGGTCACTCATATAATCCTCCACCATTCTTTCAATGGTGAGAGAATCATATGCAGTGACAGTAGACGACATGTCCGTAATCGTTGTCAGGTCCTTCAGTCCGGACCAGATGTCAGCATCAGCACTCGCTCCAGACTGCCCTGCATCACCGCCAGCGGGTGGGCTCGGAATTCTGAGCCTTTTCCTCGCACCCCCAGTTGCGGGAGAATGTGAAGGAGGAGATGTTGACAGGTCGCGTTCCGCTTGACTTGACAATTTTCTCACCAGCAGGTCTTTGAACCCCAGCAGACTTTTGTCTGCCGGAAAGAGAGATCCAAGGTAGGCTTTAAATCTAGGATCGAGCATGGTGGCCAAAATGTAGTGCTCTGATTTCAACAGATTGACCACCCGTGAATCCTTGTTAAGCGAATTAAGGGCTCCATCCACAAGTCCCACATGCCTAGCGGAATCGCTCTGTGTTAGCTCCTCCTTCAATGTCTCCAGCTTCTTCTGCAAAAGCCTGATGAGGGGAATGACCTGACTCAGGCTGGCAGTGTCTGAACTGACTTCACGTGTGGCAAGTTCAAAGGGCATCAGAACCTTGCACAATGTTGAAATCATTCTCCACTGCGCTTGAGACAGGTGCATTCCACCTCCTATATCGTGCTGAATTGTATAGGCTTGAATGGCCTTTTGCTGCTCCTCCAACCTCTGAAGCATATAGAGGGTTGAATTCCACCTCGTTACCACTTCTTGCTTCAGATGATGGCAGGGCAGGTTCAGTTGTTTTTGGTGGTGCTCCAGTCTTCTGTACGTGGTGCCTGTACGCCGAAAGTGTCCCGCAATTCTTCTGGCCACCGACAGCATCTCTTGCACACCCCTGTCGTTTTTTAAAAAATTCTGCACTACCAAATTCAAGGTATGTGCAAAACATGGGACGTGCTGGAATTTGCCCATATTTAATGCACACACAATATTGCTGGTGTTGTCCGATGCCACAAATCCACAGGAGAGTCCAATTGGGGTAAGCCATTCCGCGATGATCTTCCTCAGTTGCCGTAAGAGGTTTTCAGCTGTGTGCGTATTCTGGAAAGCGGTGATACAAAGCGTAGCCTGCCTAGGAAAGAGTTGGCGTTTGCGTGATGCTGCTACTGGTGCCGCCGCTGCTGTTCTTGCGGCGGGAGTCCATACATCTACCCAGTGGGCTGTCACAGTCATATAGTCCTGACCCTGCCCTGCTCCACTTGTCCACATGTCCGTGGTTAAGTGGACATTGGGTACAACTGCATTTTCTAGGACACTGGTGAGTCTTTTTCTGACGTCCGTGTACATTCTCGGTATCGCCTGCCTAGAGAAGTGGAACCTAGATGGTATTTGGTAACGGGGGCACACTGCCTCAATAAATTGTCTAGTTCCCTGTGAACTAACGGCGGATACCGGACGCACGTCTAACACCAACATAGTTGTCAAGGCCTCAGTTATCCGCTTTGCAGCAGGATGACTGCTGTGATATTTCATCTTCCTCGCAAAGGACTGTTGGACAGTCAATTGCTTACTGGAAGTAGTACAAGTGGGCTTACTGGGATGACGATCGACTCCCAGCAGCAACAACAGCAGCGCCAGCAGCAGTAGGCATTACACTCAAGGATGCATCGGAGGAATCCCAGGCAGGAGAGGACTCGTCAGAATTGCCAGTGACATGGCCTGCAGGACTATTGGCATTCCTGGGTAAGGAGGAAATTGACACTGAGGGAGTTGGTGGGGTGGTTTGCGTGAGCTTGGTTACAAGAGGAAGGGATTTACTGGTCAGTGGACTGCTTCCGCTGTCACCCAAAGTTTTTGAACTTGTCACTGACTTATTATGAATGCGCTGCAGGTGACGTATAAGGGAGGATGTTCCGAGGTGGTTAACGTCCTTACCCCTACTTATTACAGCTTGACAAAGGCAACACACGGCTTGACACCTGTTGTCCGCATTTCTGTTGAAATACTTCCACACCGAAGAGCTGATTTTTTTGGTATTTTCACCAGGCATGTCAATGGCCATATTCCTCCCACGGACAACAGGTGTCTCCCCGGGTGCCTGACTTAAACAAACCACCTCACCATCAGAATCCTCCTGGTCAATTTCCTCCCCAGCGCCAGCAACACCCATATCCTCCTCATCCTGGTGTACTTCAACACTGACATCTTCAATCTGACTATCAGGAACTGGACTGCGGGTGCTCCTTCCAGCACTTGCAGGGGGCGTGCAAATGGTGGAAGGCGCATGCTCTTCACGTCCAGTGTTGGGAAGGTCAGGCATCGCAACCGACACAATTGGACTCTCCTTGTGGATTTGGGATTTCGAAGAACGCACAGTTCTTTGCGGTGCTTTTGCCAGCTTGAGTCTTTTCATTTTTCTAGCGAGAGGCTGAGTGCTTCCATCCTCATGTGAAGCTGAACCACTAGCCATGAACATAGGCCAGGGCCTCAGCCGTTCCTTGCCACTCCGTGTGGTAAATGGCATATTGGCAAGTTTACGCTTCTCCTCCGACAATTTTATTTTAGGTTTTGGAGTCCTTTTTTTACTGATATTTGGTGTTTTGGATTTTACATGCTCTGTACTATGACATTGGGCATCGGCCTTGGCATACGACGTTGCTGGCATTTCATCGTCTCGGCCATGACTAGTGGCAGCAGCTTCAGCACGAGGTGGAAGTGGATCTTGATCGTTCCCTAATTTTGGAACCTCAACATTTTTGTTCTCCATATTTTAATAGGCACAACTAAAAGGCACCTCAGGTAAACAATGGAGATGGATGGATACTAGTATACTTATGGATGGACTGCCGAGTGCCGACACAGAGGTAGCTACAGCCGTGGACTACCGTACTGTGTCTGCTGATAATATAGACTGGATGATAATGAGATGAAATCAATATATATGTATATATAATATCACTAGTACTGCAGCCGGACAGGTATATATTATATATTTATTATGTAATGACTGATGATGGACCTGCTGGACACTGTCAGCTCAGCAGCACCGCAGACTGCTACAGTAAGCTACTATAGTAGTATGTATAAAGAAGAAAGAAAAAAAAAACAACCACGGGTAGGTGGTATACAATTATGGATGGACTGCCGAGTGCCGACACAGAGGTAGCTACAGCCGTGGACTAACGTACTGTGCCTGCTGCTAATATAGACTGGATGATAATGAGATGAAATCAATATATATGTATATATAATATCACTAGTACTGCAGCCGGACAGGTATATATTATATATTTATTATGTAATGACTGATGACGGACCTGCTGGACACTGTCAGCTCAGCAGCACCGCAGACTGCTACAGTAAGCTACTATAGTAGTATGTATAAAGAAGAAAGAAAAAAAAAACAACCACGGGTAGGTGGTATACAATTATGGATGGACTGCCGAGTGCCGACACAGAGGTAGCTACAGCCGTGGACTAACGTACTGTGCCTGCTGCTAATATAGACTGGATGATAATGAGATGAAATCAATATATATGTATATATAATATCACTAGTACTGCAGCCGGACAGGTATATATTATATATTTATTATGTAATGACTGATGACGGACCTGCTGGACACTGTCAGCTCAGCAGCACCGCAGACTGCTACAGTAAGCTACTATAGTAGTATGTATAAAGAAGAAAGAAAAAAAAAACAACCACGGGTAGGTGGTATACAATTATGGATGGACTGCCGAGTGCCGACACAGAGGTAGCTACAGCCGTGGACTAATGTACTGTGTCTGCTGATAATATAGACTGGATGATAATGAGATGAAATCAATATATATGTATATATAATATCACTAGTACTGCAGCCGGACAGGTATATATTATATATTTATTATGTAATGACTGATGACGGACCTGCTGGACACTGTCAGCTCAGCAGCACCTCAGACTGCTACAGTAAGCTACTATAGTAGTATGTATAAAGAAGAAAGAAAAAAAAAACAACCACGGGTAGGTGGTATACAATTATGGATGGACTGCCGAGTGCCGACACAGAGGTAGCTAGAGCCGTGGACTAACGTACTGTGTCTACTGATAATATAGACTGGATGATAATGAGATGAAATCAATATATATGTATATATAATATCACTAGTACTGCAGCCGGACAGGTATATATTATATATTTATTATGTAATGACTGATGACGGACCTGCTGGACACTGTCAGCTCAGCAGCACCGCAGACTGCTACAGTAAGCTACTATAGTAGTATGTATAAAGAAGAAAGAAAAAAAAAAAAAAACACGGGTAGGTGCTAGGTGGTATACAATATTATATATATATATTATATACAATTATATATATATATATATAATATATATTAAACTCATAAACTGGTGGTGATTATTAAACTGATGGTCAGGTCACTGGTCACACTATCAGCAACTTGCAAGTAGTACTCCTGAGTCCTAAGCAGACAATCACAATGTATATTATACTGGTGGTCAGTGTGGTCACAAACAATGGCAGTGTGGCTGGCACTCTGGCAGCAAAAGTGTGCACTGTACGTTATATGTACTCCTGAGTCCTGAGTCCTGCTCTCAGACTCTAACTGCTCCCCACTGTCAGTGTCTCCCCCACAAGTCAGATAATACAGTCACACTATCTCTCTCTATCACTTCAGCAAGTACTAGTAGTAGTAGTACTCCTCCTAATGCTCCCCAAATTACTACTGTGTCTCTCTCTGCCTCACTCTCTTCTCGAATCTCTATAAACGGAGAGGACGCCAGCCACGTCCTCTCCCTATGAATCTCAATGCACGTGTGAAAAATGGCGGCGACGCGCGGCTCCTTATATAGAATCCGAGTCTCGCGATAGAATCCGAGCCTCGCGAGAATCCGACAGCGTGATGATGACGTTCGGGCGCGCTCGGGTTAACCGAGCAAGGCGGGAAGATCCGAGTCGCTCGGACCCGTGTAAAAAAAACTGAAGTTCGGGCGGGTTCGGATTCCGAGGAACCGAACCCGCTCATCTCTAGTTACGATGTTACTATGTTACAAGTGTGCGGCACAAACACCTGGCCCTTCTAGGAGTGGCACTACAGTTACAAACAGGATGGCACTTTTTCAAAAACTAGTCCCCAAACAGCAGATAATGCAAAGAAGAAAAATAATTGCAATGAGGTTGTTGTATGACTAAGCCTAGCGACACACACAATTGAACCATCTAGGCGTGGCACTGCAGCGGCAGACAGGAGGGCAGATATAAAAAAAGCGACACAACCACCTGGCCCATCTAGTATTGTCACGCAGTGTCTGAATATCAAGAGTGGGCCGCAATTGTTCTGTCCACTGACAGCATCTCCAGCACGCTCCAGTCACTTTTAAAAGAATTCTGCAATTGGTGGAGTTATATGGCAGTACCCCAGGACTAATACAGCAGTACCCCTGGACTCATATGGCAGTGTCACACAGGATGGCACTTTTCAAAAACTAGGCACCAAACAGCACCTCATGCAAAGATGTCGAAGAGGTACAATGAGGTAGCTGTATGACTAAGCCAAGCGACACAAACAATTCCCACTGGAATTATACGTCCAAATCACTGGAATTATACGTCCAAATCACTGGATTTAATTGGCTAGATAACTGTAATTATTAATTATAAATCACTGAAATTAATTGGCAAAATCACTGTAATTATCCGTCCAAATCACTGGAATTAAATTGCAAGATCACTGTAATTAATAATTATAAATCACTGGAATTAATTGGCAAGATCACTGTAATTAATAATTATAAATCACTGAAATTAATTGACAAAATCACTTTAATTATACGTCCAAATCATTGGAATTAAATGGCAAAATCTCGCTATTGCCTGCCTAGTGAAGTGGAATCTAGATGGTATTTGGTACCGGGGACACAATACCTCCATCAATTGTCTAAATCCCACTTGCCTAATGGCAGATACCAGGCGCACGTCTAACACCAACATAAGTGTCAAGGCCTCAGTTATGAGGGTTTCCATCATCATGTGAAGCTGAACCACCAGTCATGAACATAGGCCAGGGCCTCAGCCGTTCCTTGCCACTCCGTGTCATAAATGGCATATTGGCAAGTTTACGTTTCTCCTCAGACCATTTAAATTTATTTTTGGGGTCCTTTTACTGAACTTTGGCTTTTTGGATTTTACATGTCCTCTACTATCACATTGGGCATCAGCCTTGGCAGATGACGTTGATGGCATTTCATCGTCTATGTCATGGCTAGTGGCAGAAGCTTCAGCACTAGGAGGTTCTTGATCTTTCCCTATTTTATCCTCCAAATTTTTGTTCTCCATTATTTTTTTGGAGTTATATAACACAATATGCGGCACAGGAATGACTGATGGCTGATGGCCACGACACTAGCACTGGTCTGATGCAGCACAACACAACAATACTGTAAGGGACTTGTGGTTGTTGTTATTATTATTATACGGCAGCAGTGGACATATAGCAGCAGCGTATATCGTCACTGGAATGACTGATGAGACAGGACACTACCACTGGTGCTGATACAACACAACAATACTGTAAGGGACTTGTGGTTGTTGTTATTATTATACTGCAGCAGTGGACATATAGCAGCAGCGTATATCGTCACTGGAATTACTGATGACACAGGACACTACCACTGGTCTGATTCAGCACAACACGTTGTTGTTATAATTATTATACTGTAGCAGTGGACATATAGCAGCAGCATATATCGTCACTGGAATTACTGATGACACTGGACACTACCACTGGTCTGCACAACACAGCACCACTTTATACATCTACACTGGATATATGGCAGCAGAGAACACCAACACTGTGAATGGCTGGACTGATGCAGCACAATACACTGACTACACTGGACTGGTCTGCACAACACAGCACCACTTATACAGCTACACTGGATATATGGCAGCAGAGAACTACAACACTGTGACTGCCTGGACTGATGCAGCACAATGCACTGAGTGACTGCACTGGACTTGACAACACTTGCCACCTCACTTTTCAGCCCCAACACACAGACACTGAACACTAAGGACACGTGCTCTCTATACGCTCTCCGAAACTGGAGTGAAAATGGCAGCGACGCGAGGCTCCTTATATGAAATCCAAATCCCGCGAGAATCCGACAACGGGATGATGACGTTTTGCCGCGTTCGCGTTTCCGAGTCAGGCGGAAAACCTGAGCCTGACTCGGATCCGGGCTCGGAAGGCAAAGTTCGGTAGGGTTCGGTTCTCTGAGAACCGAACCCGCTCATCTCTAAAATATACTGCGTCAACAAACAACAATAGTGGTTCTTTAGAAGCAAATGGTATTTCATTAAGTTAAGTCAACTTTATTATGTACTCACATATGAGCAAATACAGTAGACCAAGGCTTTACAGTTACACAACAGTTTGGGTTGCATCTTTAGAATAGATCTGTAGCTACTATCCTCAACATGCTTCAAGCAGTAGAAAGCTGCAGAATCTTATTTTATTATAATTAGAGATGAGCGGGTTCGGCTCTCAGAGAACTGAACCGTACCGAACTTCACCATTCGAGTCCGGTTCCGAGCCAGGCTCTGGTTTTCTCGCCTGACTCGGAAACCCGAACGAGGCAAAACATCATCATCCAGCTGTTGGATTCTCGCGCGATTTGGATTCCATATAAGAAGCCACGCGTTGCGCCCATTTTCACTCCAGTCTCGGAGAGTGTAGTGAGAGGACGTGTCCCCGTCCTCAGTGTCTGTGTGGTGGCGGGAAAGTGGGGTGGCAAGTCTTTTGCTGCGTATTGCTGCACAGTCCAGTCCAGTGTAGTCAGTGTCTTATGCTGCATCAGTCCAGCCAGTCACAGTGTTGGTGTCCTCTGCTGCTATATGTCCCCAGTGCTGCTCGCTGCTGTACAAGTCCCTTGCATTTTTGCTGTGCTGCTTTGCATCAGGCCAGGGGTAGTGTCTTGTGCAGCATCAGTCCAGTGACCAGTCACAGAGTTGGTGTCCTCTGGTGCTATATATATACAGTGTAGCTGTATAAGTCACTTTCAGTGGTGCTGTGTTGTCTTGCATCAGACCAGGGGTAGTGTCTTGTGCAGCATCAAGCCAGTGACCAGTCATAGTGGTGGTGTCCTCTGCTGCCATATATCCAGTGTAGCTGTATAAGTCCCTTTCAGTGGTGCTGTGTTGTCCTGCAATAGACTAGGAAATGTGTCTTGTGCAGCATCAGTCCAGTGACCAGTCACAGTGGTGGTGTCTTCTGCTGCCATATATCCAGTGTTACTGGCATACAATTCCCATGATATTGCCGTATAATTCCTGTGATACTGCCATATAATTTGCGTGATACTGGCGCATAATTCCTGTGACATTGGCATATAATTCCTGTGATATCGCCGTATAAATCTCAGAATACTGCTGTATAATTCCAGTTATCCTGCCGTATAATTCCATATAAATCCATATCATTCCGTATAAATCCAGTCCAGTGGTGCTGCCATATAAGTTCAGTGGTGCTGCCCTGTGCTGTATATCAGTTACTCCAAATAAAGAGGTTATTAATATTTAATCCAAATAATTTTTACAGGGTTTGCCCTTTGAGGTGTAGGGGTACACTCTCCTGTGCCGCATATTGTGTTTTATAACTCCAGAAAAATAATGGCGAACAAACATTTGGAGGATAAAATAGGGAAATATCAAGAACCACTTCTTCCTAGTGCTTAAGCTGCTGCCACTAGCCATGACATAGACGATGAAATGCCATCAACGTCGTCTGCCAAGGCCGATGCCCCTTGTGATAGAAGAGGGCATGTAAAATCAAAAAAGCCAAAGTTCAGTAAAAAGACCCAAAAAATAAATTTAAATGGTCTGAGGAGAAACGTAAACTTGCCAGCAAGGAACGGCTGAGGCCTTGGCCTATGTTCATGACTAGTGGTTCAGCTTCACCTGACAATGGCAGCCCTCATAACTGAGGCCTTGACACTTATGTTGGTATTAGACATGCGTCCGGTATCCACCATTAGTGCAGTGGGATTTAAACAATTGATGGAGGTATTGTTTCCCCGGTACCAAATCCCATCTAGATTCCACTTCACTAGGCAGTCGACAGCGAGATTTTGCCATTTAATTCCAGTGATTTGGACGTATAATTATTAATTACAGTGATCTTGCAAATTAATTCCAGTGATTTGGATGTATAATTACAGTGATTTTGCCAATTAACTCCAGTGATTTGGACGTATAATTATTAATTACAGTGATCTTGACAATTAATTCCAGTGATTTGGACGTATAATTAAAGTGATTTTGCCAATTAATTCCAGTGATTTGCACGTATAATTATTAATTACAGTGATTTTGCCAATTAATTACAGTGATTTGGACATATAATTACAGTGATCTTGCCATTTAATTCCAGTGATTTGGACGTATAATTATTAATTACAGTTATTTTGCCAATTAATTCCAGTGATTTGGACGTATAATTCCAGTGATTTTGCCAATTAATTCCAGTGATTTGGACGTATAATTCCAGTGATTTTGCCAATTAATTCCAGTGATTTGGATGTATAATTCCAGTGATTTGGATGTATAATTCCAGTGGGAATTGTTTGTGTCGCGTGGCTTAGTCATACAGCTACCTAATTGCACCTCTTCGAAATCTTTGCATGAGGTGCTGTTTGGGGCCTAGTTTTTGAAAAGTGCCATCCTGTGTGACACTGCTGTATGAGTCCAGGGGTACTGCTTTATTAGCCCTGGTTTACTGCTGTATAAGTCCACCAATTGCAGATTTTTTTTAAAGTGACTGGAGCGTGCTGGAGATGCTGTAAGTGGACCGAACAATTGTGGCTCACTCTCAACATTCAGCCACTGCATGACACTACTAGATGGGACAATTGTTTGTGTCACTTGGCTTAGTCATACAACTACCTCATTGCAATTATTTTTCTTCTTTGTATGATGGGCTGTTGGGGGCCTTTTTTTTATATCTGCCCTCCTGTCTGCCACTGCAGTGCCATGCCTAGATGGGCCAACTGTTTGTGTTGCTTGGCTTAGTCATACAACTACCTCATTGCAATTATTTTTCTTCTTTGCATGATGTGCTGTTTGGGGACTATTTTTTATATCTGTCCTCCTGTCTGACACTGCAGTGCCACTCCTAGATGGGCCAGGTGTTTGTGTTGTCCACTTGTGTCACTTAGCATAGTCATCCAGCAACCTCTGTGCAACCTTTTGGCTTAAAAACAATATTGTGAGGTGTGAGGTGTTCAGAATAGACTAGAAATTAGTGAAAATGATTGTTATTGAGGTTAATAATACTGTAGGAACAAAATTACCCCCAAATTCTGTGATTTTAGCTGTTTTTGTTTTTTTTTCCAAAAATCATCCAGATCCAAAACCAAAACCAAAACACGAAAAGGTGGTTTTGGCAAAAACAAGCCAAAGCCAAAACACAAAAGTGGAATTAGAACCAAAACCAAAACACTAAACACGAACAGTGCCAGCCACACATCTCTAAATATATGGAAAGTGACATACACATAACTTTAGGCCTCCTTCACCCCAGCACTATCTTGCAGGAATTTTATCTCTCAATCCATTGCACAGTATAAAATCACCAACCCCACCATGTCATCATCATCAACAACAATTTTAATAGCAGTCAGAATTATCACACTGACAGCTGTGATGGCAAGATCCATGGATACATACTGTACAAAGACAAACATGCTATTTCCATCTATTTTATACTCATTCCCCAAAGGAGCAGCCCACCCATAGATGGTGCCCATATCCAAAACACAAAGATCTGATGCCGGGAAGATGCTGTTTTGCTTTTTTTTTTTCGAGCCTATTGGGAAGAACTGAGCCAAGATTCGGATCCGCTTGTAATAGTCGGAAAGTTTGGGTGGGTCCGGTGTGTAGGAAACAAAACCATCTCATCTCTATCAAAAGTTACTAATAATAGACCAGCTGAGGTGGATGAATGTTAAGTCACCCCCTTGGTGGTAACAGGCAGCAGAGAAGACAGAAACAGTGAAGTGACTCACCTCTCTCCATCTACCGTGGAGCTGCTGCAGAAATGAGATTTTTTTTGTAAGAACTTCATTGACAGACAGCCAAAGAGGCAGAGCTCACTCCCTGCTTCCACCATAACGAGAAGCAGATACCAGGAGCTACAGGGGGCAATATCAGTGTTGAAGAAGACACCCAATGGTTAGTCGCCTCTCCTCTTACTAACAGCTAGGACACTTATCCCTGCTATAAGTGCCTATGGCAATGCTACTGACCCAGATATAGCACTAATATTCTTGCCTGCTAATAGCACTAGGAGGCTGCAGGCAGAAAAATCTATTTAGAACATATCGAGAAGCAGTGTGTACAGGAATTTTCTAGTGCATTTTTCGTTGCGCCCCTTTATCTCTCATTGATACATGGACTCCACAGTTGGCCTGAGTCATGCACAGAAATCGTATTCAAAATATGGATATTTTGCTAATGGAACTCTAATGCAACTATATACATTGCAAGAAACAAATTACCAAGTAATTGGTCTGGCGCTGATTATGAGCTAGTTCTGCTAAAAGCAGCCGATGAAAAAGGGATAGTTAGTCCCAATGCAAATGAATATTGAAACCGAAAAAAATGAGCGCTAATAAACTGAATATGTTTAAAATTACATACATTTATTACATATTCCACACAATTGATTGTTGCAACAAATATCTAAAAATATGATAAGGGCATATCAAAGCACTGCTTATATTTGATTGATTAAAATCATGAACATATGAGCTGGGACTTGTAGTTCATCTTAGGAGTGCAGCCACAGTCCTGGGAAATAAAGATGTTGCGAAGATTATATTACAAGCTGTATTGGAAGATGGCTTGATTATGGACTCCACTTTGTCCTAGTGAAAGCTCCGGTCCACCGCAAATGTCCACTTGGTCGCAGTATTCCCTGTTTGGACTTCTAGGCTTATCTCCAATTGTAAAGATGAATCCAATAGTATGCCCAGCTCTCCACCAACACATTTCACTGCGTGCCACAGCTTTTTCAAGGTGATCTTTGCACAATCTTTATTTCCCAGGACTGTGGCTGCACTCCTAAGATGAACTACAAGTCCCAGCTCATATGTTCATGATTTTAATCAATCAAATATAAGCAGTGCTTTGATATGCCCTTATTATCATATTTTTAGATATTTGTTGCAACAATCAATTGTGTGGAATATGTAATAACTGTATGTAATTTTAAACATATCCAGTTTATTAGCGTTATTTTTTTTTCGGTTTTAATATTCATTTGCAACTATATGCATGCCTATAAGTGTTGCACCATGTTGCAATTGCAATATGTTTTTTTTTCAGAATTTATACCTACCCTACGCTGGATATAAGAGATCCATCTTAAATGGGAGTCCGCTCAACATAAATGCCCATGACACTCCCATGCCACTTCCACTCGGTGCATCTACCCAGTTGCCACCCTGGAAACATTTTTGAGAGAAATGGCCAAAATGCATCCACCTTAGAATCTACTGAAGATAAGCAAAGATGCATACGTTTATTACTACACATGTAGACACAGAGCTGCATGTGACTCCGAATCAGGACCAATAAAGTATGTTTACCACTCAGCATAGAAAGCTAAATTCTACCCATGTGCTTTTTAATGTTCACTAAATAAAATGTACATTTGTGGTTTGATCTTTTTTCATTTAACATGCTACACATGACTTGGGTACTTATTATATGAACTCTGGTTGTTTAATGTACAGTAATGTGTATGCATTGTATTCTTTGATATTTACCATCTTTTGTACTCATGGGTGTTCTGCACCTATTGTATTGCAGCCACATTTGCTCCTGTTACTTCCATGGGGAGATAATCACATTTTACAACCTATTCAGAGTTCGCTGTGACTCGTGTTGGCAGCTAACTTTGAAACAGTAGCTCAAGCAACTTTTATGTCCAAAGGGTTTGGTTCAAAATATATTGTAATGGTCACAATTCTAATAAATGTTATATAGAAATGACTATGTCATTTTAAGTATAGTTACAACTGAACATCATCATCAGCTTTTAAATATAGATAAATGCTCCAACACTGAATTAGCTTATTTCTTCTAATAGTGTCATCCTCCTCGTCAATCTGAGTATCATGTGTAGGGACAATATTGTGAAAAATTGCAAATAATGTTGCATAAGACATTTGGAGTATAAATCAGGACTCCTGTCAACCAACTACAGTAATGAATATGTGCTTTCAGAAGAATGAATGTTCATTCAGTGACTGATCAGGTGAAAGTACTGTATATGCACATTGGTGGTCATTCCGAGTTGTTCGCTCGCTAGCTGCTTTTAGCAGCATTGCAAACACTTGGCCGTTGCCCTCTGGGAGTGTATCTTAGCTTAGCAGAATAGCGAACGAAAGAGTAGCAGAATTGCTACTAAATATTTTCTTACAGATGCTGAGTAGCTCCAGACCTACTCCTAGATTGCGATCAGCTCGGTCCGTTTAGTTCCTGGTTTGATGTCACAAACATGCCCTGCGTTCAGCCAGCCACTCCCCTGTTTCTCCAGACACTAACGCGTTTTTCCCTGACACGCCTGCGTTTTTTAGCACACTCCAGGAAAACGCTCAGTTACCACCCAGAAACGCCCCTTTCCTGTCAATCACTCACCGATCAGCAGTGCGACTGAAAAGCGTTGCACGAACAACAGCAAAACTGCTAAGTTTTTAGTAAAATAACTAAGCGCATGCGCGCTGCGTACCATGCGCATGCGCATTTAGCAACAAATCGCAGCATAGCGCAAAATCGGCAACGAGCGAACAACTCGGAATGACCACCATTGTGTAGTATGTGACATAGCTCTGTGGCTAGTTTTAAAGAAGGAATGAGGAACAATGGCTGAGACAGTGAGTGCTGTCTCCTACAAGTAGAACAAAAACATTTTAGAATAAATTAACAAATAATTAAATAATGTGTACTTCAATTCAGTCTTACCCTACATACTGTTATGTTTATAAAATATGTGAATTTAGGAGACCTTTATAAAAACAAGAAGACAAGGACACAGAAAATGAGTACAAATAAATGGAGCATTGTGCAAACTTTTGTGCTTTAGGTATATTCATAGCTATTTAACAGAATTCATTTTAAATAATGTTTTTTTTTTAAATATTCATTCTTGCACATTAGACACATGTTCACATGTTTGTCTCTTTCATCTACGCCAAATGTATGAATACAATTGAAAATTAGTTAGATGACTAGATAACGCACTAGTGTATGTAAATAAGACTCATCAATTATATAAAGAATAAAATACATTCCTTATGGTGGAGGTCTTAGAAGTATTCTGGTCAAAAACTGCGGGAATGGGGGACATCCTAGTGAGAGGGGATTTCAATTATCCTGTTATAAATTGAAATAACGATTTGTGTGTAAAAGCTAGAGGCAACAGGTTTCTAAACACATTAAAGGATCAGTACTTGTCTCAATTAGTCGAGGACCCAACCAGAGGTAATAATATCCTGGACCTAGTTATTACCAATAATGTAGACATTATATCGGACATTACAGTTGGGGAGACCTTGGGAGACAGTGACCACTATATGATCACATTCGACATCAGTTTCAAGAAACAAAGCTATAAGGGAACAACTAAAACATTTAACTTTAGAAAAGCTAACTTCAATATGCTGAGACAGGCACTAAACGACATTGACTGGGAAGTCTTATTTCAGGGTAAGGACACTTCGGAAATGTGGGGTGCTTTAAAATGGTTACTTGATAGCAATATTCACAAATTCATTCCCATGGACAATAAATGCAGGAGTACTAAACACAAACCAATGTGGCTTAATAAGGAGATCAAAAAGGAAATGGCTAATAAGAGGAGTGCTTTCAAATCATTTAAATCAGTTGGAGGGGAGGAGGCATTCCAGTATTACAAGGAATGCAATAAAAGGTGCAAAAAGGTAATAAGAGCAGCTAAAATTGTAAATGAAAAGCAAATCGCTATAGAGAGTAAAGCCAATCCTAAAAAGTTTTACATGTACATAAACAGTAAAAGGTTAAAAAAGGAGAACATAGGCCCATTAAAAGATGCACTGGGAGCCTTGATAAACGATGACAAAATAAAAGTGGATATACTGAACAAGATTTTTTTCATCTGTATTAACCAGGGAGGATCAGACGGTGATAGTAGTGCATAACGACAGTGAAGGTAATGATTTTTGGCTAGATGCTTGTTTAAGTTAGGAAGTAGTCCTGGAGAGGCTAAGCAACATAAAGATTAATAAATCACCAGGCCCAGATGGTTTTCACCCAAGGGTTATTATGGAACTTAGGGCACAGCTAGCAAAAACCTTATACTTGGTTTTCTATAGTTCAATTAGATTAGGTATGGTACCAAGGGATTGGCGTATAGTGGAAGTAGTGCCCTTATTTATAAAAGGATCTAAAAATCATCCTGGGAACTACAGGGCAGTTAGTAAAAGCTCTATAGTGGGTAAAATATTTGAAGGAATTTTGAGGGATAGCATACAGGATTATCTACAGGTTAAATATAGAGAACTAGAAAGACGGTTGTTGGGTTGGGTGCACAGTAACAATTAATTGGATTGATTATCAAAAATAAAACGTAACTTTTATTACTTATGTTAATATTCAGAAGGTCCTTATCATGGGACACATACAGCAAAATATAGAGGTTAAAAACATGACATATACAAACACATAAGTGATATAGAGAAAAGAAAAATGTGAGACAGATTCTTAAAAAGTGGGATCACCACAATGACTCCTGCAACAAGTATGAATGTTTATATGTGAGACGATATCCACTCAGGATACAGCTTGAATCACGTTTATCAGTTCTAGATATATTTAATATCGTGTAGGACGATTATGTATGGCCACAGATAGTGGGGTATTTCTAATGGGACACTGCCTCTGGTGCGTAGATGCAATACAATGTGTAGTACAATTAGAGACTCTTGCCCACCTAATAATAAAATGCAAATGGATTACTCTTGAATAGAGAGCATTGACTGAATTAGTACTGGTGATGACATCATAAAGAATATTGTGCCACTAGTGCCCTATATTACAGTATGTAATGGATCTCCTTATGGATAACTAATAGGTGAATCCGTAATGCTAGAGGTGTAGATGTTTGTCAGAAATTGACACTAGCAGGTTCTGAGATACTCACACTGTATTCATATGTGGAACGTTAACACAGATGATATACACTAATGTGTCTTAGAAATAAAATATATGAATCAATTAATGAAAATCTGTGTGGATATTGAACATCCCCCCTTATAATAACTCCGGGGTAATCAGAGTTGTACCCCTTATACTGATGGAGTCAAAGAGATGTGCTAAGACATTACAGAAGTGATTGTATGTAAATAGAAGCACAGAGTGAGTATGTTTCGGTCCACACTTATTTAAAGGTGAAGGCAAAAATGTTACAAAGTGTCCTAGGACTGATGTGGCAAAAAAGCAACAGTTGTTGCAATATCAATTCTTGTAGTGGAAAGAGGATTTGCAGAGATATTGCTTCACTGATGTGTGTGGTGTTAATGAATCACACACTCTGTATATAATGCACTGTTGCGGATCATACGCATGTGCACCATTGAAAATAAATCATTACATTTATTGAATGTATAACTGTGTACTCAGTATAGTGAAGTCCACTGCGGGAATACCAAAATGTTAATGGAGGAAAATATATAAATCTTAAACAATATATGGTTGGGCAGTATTCCTAATACCCTTGGGGGTCAGTTGTCCCAGTTTAGGATGAGTGTCCTCTCTAAAGTGATTCTATTAATGATAGATACCACTACTGCTGACTCATAGGCTATAATACACTTATGTACCAATGCTTGAAATACTATTTCTGCTTCTTACTATTTTATTATGAGCAGTGCAATGATGATTAAGCATGAGGTGATTTCAACATAATAAACAGTAATCTGATAATCCACACATGTATGCTATACAGAGAAGTGGATGGTTGCTCTCTCTGTTGCAGCAATGGCCTGGGGTAAAGGCCTAGGTTGTCCCCTCTGCTCCTATCCTGAGTGGTTGTTCGTATAATTTCCTAACCTCAAACACACAGCCTGCTGAGCAAATTTCAGTTGCTAATTGCTAGAGCTCTGTAAGAATCAGTGCTGGTGCGGGTATGAGCGTCATTATCTATTGCACAACATACAACATTGCTATGAATTATAAAGAGTGTGGTGGCCCACTAACAAGCCGACATGCATGTTTCGCTGTACGGGCAGCTTTAACTCAGCCTCGTTAAAGCTGCCCGTACAGCGAAACATGCATGTCGGCTTGTTAGTGGGCCACCACACTCTTTATAATTCATAGCAATGTTGTATGTTGTGCAATAGATAATGACGCTCATACCCGCACCAGCACTGATTCTTACAGAGCTCTAGCAATTAGCAACTGAAATTTGCTCAGCAGACTGTGTGTGTGTGCTTAGGAAATTATACGAACAACCACTCAGGATAGGAGCAGAGGGGACAACCTAGGCCTTTACCCCAGGCCATTGCTGCAACAGAGAGAGCAACCATCCACTTCTCTGTATAGCATACATGTGTGGATTATCAGATTACTGTTTATTATGTTGAAATCACCTCATGCTTAATCATCATTGCACTGCTCATAATAAAATAGTAAGAAGCAGAAATAGTATTTCAAGCATTGGTACATAAGTGTATTATAGCCTATGAGTCAGCAGTAGTGGTATCTATCATTAATAGAATCACTTTAGAGAGGACACTCATCCTAAACTGGGACAACTGACCCCCAAGGGTATTAGGAATACTGCCCAACCATATATTGTTTAAGATTTATATATTTTCCTCCATTAACATTTTGGTATTCCCGCAGTGGACTTCACTATACTGAGTACACAGTTATACATTCAATAAATGTAATGATTTATTTTCAATGGTGCACATGCGTATGATCCGCAACAGTGCATTATATACAGAGTGTGTGATTCATTAACACCACACACATCAGTGAAGCAATATCTCTGCAAATCCTCTTTCCACTACAAGAATTGATATTGCAACAACTGTTGCTTTTTTGCCACATCAGTCCTAGGACACTTTGTAACATTTTTGCCTTCACCTTTAAATAAGTGTGGACTGAAATATACTCACTCTGTGCTTCTATTTACATACAATCACTTCTGTAATGTCTTAGCACATCTCTTTGACTCCATCAGTATAAGGGGTACAACTCTGATTACCCCAGAGTTATTATAAGGGGGGATGTTCAATATCCACACAGATTTTCATTAATTGATTCATATTTTTTTTTTCTAAGACACATTAGTGTATATCATCTGTGTTAACGTTCCACATATGAATACAGTGTGAGTATCTCAGAACCTGCTAGTGTCAATTTCGGACAAACATCTACACCTCTAGCATTACGGATTCACCTATTAGTTATCCATAAGGAGATCCATTACATACTGTAATATAGGGCACTAGTGGCACAATATTCTTTATGATGTCATCACCAGTACTAACTCAGTCAATGCTCTCTATTCAAGAGTAATCCATTTGCATTTTATTATTAGGTGGGCAAGAGTCTCTAATTGTACTACACATTGTATTGCATCTACGCACCAGAGGTAGTGTCCCATTAGAAATACCACACTATCTGTGGCCATACCCAATCGTCCTACACGATATTAAATATATCTAGAACTGATAAACGTGATTCAGGCTGTATCCTGAGTGGATATCGTCTCACATATAAACATTCATACTTGTTGCAGGAGTCATTGTGGTGATCCCACTTTTTAAGAATCTGTCTCACATTTTTCTTTTCTCTATATCACTTATGTGTTTGTATATGTCATGTTTTTAACCTCTATATTTTGCTGTATGTGTCCCACGATAATGACCTTCTGAATATTAACATAAGTAATAAAAGTTACGTTTTATTTTTGATAATCAATCCAATTAATTGTTACTGTGCACCCAACCCAACAACCGTCTTTCTAGTTCTCTATATTTGTTCTGATATCTTGGTTGTAATAGGGTCGCACCCCCAGAGAGGCCCAAAGTCTAATCTAGACACATGTCTATTGGGGTTTCATTGATCCACTTATTAATGAACTAAATTGCCAATTTAGACCATTCAAGTGTGCAGATGTACTTTTCTTTCTTTTGCTCTTATCTACAGGTTAATAAGATTATTAGCAAGAGTCAGCATGGGTTTGTAAGGGACAGATCATGTCAAACTAACTTAATTAGCTTCTACGAGGAAGTGAGTGATAATCTCGACCAAGGCAATGCAGTGGATGTTGTCTTTTTAGATTTTGCAAGAGCCTTTGATACAGTGCCTCACAGGACACTGATCATCAAATTAAGGGAACATGGCATAGGATATACTATTTTTACATGGATAGCTAATTGGCTGAATAACAGAGTACAAAGAGCAGTGGTCAACAGGACGTTCTCCAGCTGGGCACTAGTAGTCAGCGGAATACCACAAGGGTCCGTACTTGGCCCGCTACTGTTCAATATATTTATTAATGATCTAGGAATAGGTCTGGGAAGTACAGTGTCAATCTTTGCAGATGATAACAAACTGTGTAAGGTAATTAATTCAGAAAGCGATGTGGAGTCTCTACAGAATGACTTACTTAAACTTGAAACCTGGGCGTCTTAATGGGGAATAAGGTTCAATATTGAAAAATGCAAAGTTATGCGCTTGGTAATAAAAACAAACTTGCATCCTACACACTTAATGGGGAAAATATAGGGGTAACAGTAGTGGAAAAATATTTGGGGTGCTCATAGATAATAGGCTTAATAACAGTCAACAATGTCAAAATGCAGCAAATAAGGCAAGTAAAGTGCTTGCATGCATAAAACGTGGTATTGAGACAAGGGACGAGGATGTAATCCTGCCGCTGTACAAATCATTGGCACATCCACACCTGGAATATTGTGTTAAATTTTGGGCACCATATTATAAAAAAAATACCGGGGAACTCGAAAGAGTGCAAAGGTGAGCTACTAAGCTGATAAAAGGGTCAGAGACATTGGAGTATGAGGATAGGCTTACTAGGTTAAATATGTATTCCCTTGAAAAGAGGAGACTAAGAGGAGACTATTAATATCTTCAAATATGTAAAGGGTCAATACAAAGAGTCAGCAGGGGATTTGTTTATTAATAGAAATCTGTATAGGACATGTGGGCACTCGCTGAGGCTGGAGGAGAGCAAATGCCGTACAAATCGTAGGAAGGGGTTATTCACTGTACGGGCAATAAGGATTTGGAACTCCCTGCCGGAGAAGATAATAATGGCGGACTCTGTAAATGCATTTAAAAATGGATTGGACTGTTTTCTAGCTGAGAAAAGTATCCAAGGCTATAGAATTTAATATTCTGATATTAAGTATATGGGTGTTATACGACATATAGTTGTCAATAGGTACGAAACCATTATTTCGGCTGGTGCATTATAATGTGCACTGCTTAATACAGAATACAGGTTGAACCCGATGGGCTTTTTGCCTCTTTTCAACCTCATTAACTTTGTTACTATGTTACTATGTTATATTACGTACGGTCAACAGTCTGTTGTTTAATTCTCGTTTAGCATAACACTGAATGGAGAAAAAATAAAATAAAAACAATGTGTAGCATGTTCCAAACTGTATGGTAGTATTCTACCTCGTAAAACACAGTCAATGGTGGTAATGTAAGAAACCACAACCTTGAATGATGAAGTTCACTTTTATATATACATAATGAGAGCCATACCCAACTCACAGTTAGACAATATGCAAGAAGGTATATATATGGCTTCCATATATATCCCCACACAAAATATGATTTATTCATAATGGAAAAGAATGCTGCATACCACACTCATTATTGAAAAGGAGCTGATGAATAAATAAAGGTTTTTTAAGTAGGTGAATATTAAACACAAATGTAGGAAGTATTACACTCATGGTAAGGTATATGGTGTTCACTACCTGGAAATCCCACCTTCTCTCTTTCTGTCATGATAGCAAGCCTGTCCTCAGATACCGCCATCTAAGATAGCTGGGTCATGTCGGGTGCACACTACGGTCACTCAGGATAAATACAAATTACCTGTGTCGCCAACAAAAAAGTTACATGAGTCTTTCAGTTCTCTACGCAAATATTAATATTCCACACTCACTTACTGTACATAGCTTTTGACCTCACAGGCTCATGAGTTTCACAAGAGATATGGAGAATACGGTGGATTAAAGAATGTTTTAATCCAAAAAATATTTCAAAGGTTTTTGGTTACAGAATGACAATATTACAAAATATGGACAACAGATTATACAGCACTGGTTTCAGAAATAAAAATAGAAAAAAACAAGGAAACAAGATTCAAGGTTACTTACCTGAGAGACCTGGTTTCTTGCCATGGGAGAGATCACAGAATGCCTCAGTCATATTTGAATTCACTCCAGGTAGTGAACTATGGGGCCCATTTGTAAATTACTTTTAGCTATTTGGAACTCATTGCATATGGAGGGTGGTGCTCCAGACAATCAGCTCACAACTGTAATTTTTCAAATGCATGACAGGAGCTGATTGGCTGAAGCAACATTTGTCGTGCATGGTGGTGTTTGAATTGCTTAAACTCATTGATAAATGGGCCCTTAGGTCTCAGTCTTTCAGTGGTTGTATGAATATGAAATTATTTTATTTAATTACCTAATTTCCATCTCCTCTATCTTGGGGATTCCCACTGCAAAGGTCTGTAACATATTCAATAGAATGCTCTTACCATTGTATAGATCTGTACTGCTTTGTTTTTACTAACATGGCTCAAAGTTTTCTATGTGTTCTAAAGCTTACTTTTTTAATAGATTTTGTTTTAATGCTATTCTGGAATATTAAAAAAGGTTTTAAATAAAGACTCATCTACCACTATTACATACATTACTTGCATGAGGATAAGACACAAATATAAAATCTTGTTATGAACTAAATATACAGAAATTAATATTACATATTCTGTTTAGTATTAACATGTACTCAGGTAATTATAGTCATAAATTCTGATAACCATAACTTCCATCGGGAGGGTGGCAGACAGTACAGAAGTCCTGGGCCCAGATAGAGAGGGGGCCCATCCAGGCTCCTAGATGCATTAAAAAGCCTTCCATGTTTGTGTCTTGATGGCAAAGCTCTCTAGGCAGTCACCCTGTCCACAGAAGCCTCATCTCCTCAGAACACCCCCATTTCCATTCACACAGAGTTACCACAGGGGTCACCCAATCAGCAGATCACTAGAGCCCAGCCGGATCCTACCTCGTATGTGCTTCTGCTACATCATCGGGTGCCCTCTATACACAGCAGACTTGTATCCCAGGTGATATTATCTTTTTACCACCAAAGGGCAGTAGCGCTTACTGTATGTGAGCAGCAAACAGTGACTGCAGTTAGCATGTGTTACACATTTAATTGAAGATGAAGATAATATCCTTAAAAATCTTTAACCCCAGGCACGATGGTCATCTTATTCTAAGTATTAATAGAATTCACTGACATGGCTGGGGACAGTTCTGCAAAAAGAAGTGTAAGGAATCCCATCTGGCAGGTCTCTGAAGCTGCAGCACAAGAGCCTATTGAACCCAAAATTTGGCTTCCAAGCTTGAGAGTTCCTCAGTCCCTGTGGCAGATAGAACATTTAGGTCTCTGAGAATTCCTGAAGTGTCAATTGCATGCTTCTAAAGTTTGATAAAGCGTTGGATACACAGATGGCAGTGGATCTGATTAACAGTGAATGGAGTTTCACACTCCAGTGTCCATTCACTGTGGCTTCTTAATCATAAATCTTTTTTTTTTCATTATTACACACTTTATTTTCCGCACTCTGGATACTGAATATATCTTAATGTTATCTTATGTATTACATGTGTTGAATGAATATATTGCCACTCAGCTGTTTGATGTGACTGCTGCAAAAATAGTATATTGATAGAAGTCATATTTTCAAACTGCATATTTATATAGCAGTTGGCAGTTGGTATATTTCATTTGGGGTGAGAAAAATAAGGTTGAAGGGTTGTATTGATTCATATTAACCCTTATCCTGATTTAGGCTCATACCTATGTTATGAGATTTACTTTCTTCTGTATTATTATGTTTCATGAAATTTGCTATGCTGAATCATATAATTTTTAATTTTCAATTTTGTCATTAAAAATAACAAAGATATGTTTTAAGAACATCAATTAGGAGTTTTTATTTTTTCAAATATTTATATATATAAATGCGAAAGCCCTCACTCACTCACTCACTGACTCGTCACTAATTCTCTTACTTCCCGATACGTTAGGAAGGTGAAATTAAACATACTGTAGGTATTCTGCAGGTGGGAAATAGGAAACTATATAATTAAAATTTTAATAAACCTCCCCATAGGAGATGAAAAGGCTGTTGACATAATGACATCATTACCAATGTGTGGCTAGCGTTGCATGAACGAAAACGGCCAAAGGAAATTCGGATCAAAATTTGGATTGCACCTCCAGTATGTAGAATTTAATAAACTACAAAAATGTGAAAGCCCTCACTCCCTCAGTCACTCACCTACTGACTCATCACTAATTCTCTTACATACTTCCCGATATGTTAGGAAGCTAACATTTAACATAGGCATTCTGCAGGTGGGAAATCTACATAACTAGAATATTAATAAACCTCCCCTAAGGGGCTGAAAAGAGTGTTGACATAATGATGTCATTACCTATGCGTGGCTTGCTTTGTGTGACTGATAACGCCCAAACGGATAATCAGATCAAGATTTGAATTGCACCTCCAGTGTGTAGAGTTTAATAAACTACAAAAATTTGAAAGCCCTCACTCACTCACTCACTCACTCACTCACTTATCACTAATTCTATTTCTTCCCGATATGTTAGGAAGAGGAAATTTAACATAGGCATTCTGTAGGTGGGAAATAGGAACACTATGTAATTAGAATTTTAATAAATCTACCCTAAGGGAATGAAAAGGGGGTTGACATAATTATGTCATTAACTATGCGTGGCTTGCGTTGCGTGAATGATAACGCCCAAACGGACAATCAGATCATAATTTGGATTGCACCTCCAGTGTGTAGAATTGAATAAACTATAAAAATGGTCTTGTCTCTTTTTACCGTATCTGTCACGGGTGCTCCTCGGGTAACGCCAAGAATGATGGATTAATATTTACTTACATTTAGACATTTTGAAAAGGAGAGAAAGGTACTCTTTTGTTTGGGGCACACTACTACCCTAATGTTAGTATGGTGACAAAATTGCTATTAAAACATAACATTTCTTATATATTGCATTCAACATAATGACAGAACCTGTTTTCCTTCAAAAATCAGGAATCTTATTGTTTTCCACTAGATATACCTACCCACTTTTCTGTTCTATATAAATTTGCAATATATTATTTAAAATTATTGGTCCCTATCCTGTGCACGAGTATATTCCCTGTACCCCCACCCCCACAATGTGTGTTACATTAATACATCTCCAATTTACAGCTCTATAGAGTTACCAAATTTTTAACACTCATTTATATTTACAACCATTAAAATATGAAAGTCCCATGCGAAGAAAGGGTAGAACAGCTACCTTAATAATATTAATGTTGTTTTGTGCAAGAAAACTAAAGAGCTTATCAAAATAGCCTTGATGTGATGTGACATGTTTTCTTACAGCACCATGGTGCATTACATGAATCACAACTTGCTGTAAGTTGGCCACAGGTGCAGTCCAGAGGCGTACCTGTGGGAGGCAACCGAGTCGGTTGCTGCCAGGCTTCTGCTATGTAGGGGGGCACCTCTCCTCCCGTTCTGTGTGTTTGGCGACACCACTATCTCTTTCTCCCTGCACCTTACAGATTCATACCCTCTTTGTTATACATACACATTTTACAGGATTAGAACCCATGACCTATTTCACTGGAAGCAGGCACCTCACTGATGAAGCTATTTGCTCCTGTATAGGAAGCATGAGAATTCTAACTATATGAAGTTACTTCTCTGACAATTACAAGTAACTTTGTATAGTTAGAATTCTCATGCATTCTATACAGGAGCAAAATAGCTCTTTCAGTAAGGTGCTTGCTTCCAGTGTTATAGATCGTGGGATCTAATCATAGGTAAGACACTTGTAAAATAATTGTCATAGAAATAATAAGCATTTAGAGGGATTGAGCAGATCTGTGTAGTGTGTGGCTTCATATAGTCAGAATCTGTGGGCTTGCTATGCAGCAGCAAATCAGTAAGGTGTTTGCCTTCAGTGTAACAGGTCATGGGTTCTAATCCTGTGTATGACTGCTAAAAAATGTGTGATTTAAAATAAGTGACAATATAATGTATATATATGCATTTTTTATCAGAACACTCCACACACACACACACACACACACACACACACACACACACACACACACACATTAATACCGTATATACTCGAGTATAAGTCGACCCGAATATAAGCCGAGGCACCTAATTTTACCACAAAAAACCTGGGAAAACTTATTGACTCGAGTATAAGCCTAGGGTGGGAAATGCAGCTCTACACGTACACAGACCTCATAGAACTCACAACAACAGTCAGACATGTGACACATAACCCATTTTGGGGTTGTGAGTTGAAGTCCCCTACATGGTATGATGAGCATTGTGAATGTTAAAATACAGAAGGATTTAAATTAAAGTTATTATTGACAAGATGCACATACTCGTATATCACATAATTACTGATAGTTTCCAAGTTAAGTGTCTGAATTTGGTTCATGACGTTGGATGTTTGATGGAGTTTTTTGTATTTTAATACAAGGAAGGTCATCATTACCATGGCACAACAACATACAACATAATTACAGATAGCTTAACAGTTAACTGTCTAACTATTGCTCATGTGGTTGAGAGTTTGAATCCACTGTAGGGGCAGCTGTAATGTATGTATTTAATGATGATCCTTGTTATGTTTTTTTGTTTTATTTTAATTAGATTTGTCTAGTAAGAACAAGACTAAGAAGCAGGAGGGATCAGGAAAAGAAAGAGGAGAAGACTATATTAAATGTTAAAATGCCCAACCTAAAGGAAAGTCTGAGCAGCCAGAGCCTGGGCCATTAGGACGCATGTACAAACAGCTCTGCCTCCTAGCATTCTGCTTGACATGATGGATGCAAGTCATGATGTGACAACATTTACATCACTTTATGCATACTGGGCGAGGCTGTGAGCCAATCGAGGAGTCAAGAGAAGGATGACAGGAGTCGGACTCCGTCACTAAGGTGGGTCTATGTGCTTTAAATGCCAAAGCTGATTTTAACTACAAGTCAACGTAATTCTAACAAACATTTTTTCTTACAACTTACAACAATTAAGTTCCTTTAAAAAATAATGCATTTTTATCATAAAAGGATAAACAAATTAAAATAACAAGACATTGGTATAACTGATACAGTATGTACTAATTAGAAAGCAGCATAATCTACCTCTTCAACTATTTTCTACCAAAATCACAAATAAACACTTCAAATAAATGAGCTGTAATTATCTGCAATTATTGCAAGTGATACACCTAGAATTATTAGGAACTTCTCCACTTAAAAAAAAAATCACATTTTGTAAATAATGAAAAACGTACATTTATTTTGCTATGTATAGATGACAGTGACAAAGGCACTCACATAATTTTCAGTAAAGTTAAGATCAGACATGTTTAGTATTATTAACTGGCAACTCTATAGTGGAGATCATGGCTTAATTAAGCAAAATCTTATTGACAAACAATATCTTTCAGAGTTAATTTTTTATAGATGAGCTGGCTCGGTTTTCTGAAAACCGAGCCAACCTGAACTTCCAGTATCTGAGGGAATCCAAATGCTGGCTCTGATTTTCCCACCAGTCTTGGATTCCAAATCAAGGCAAAACATCATCATCCCGGCGTCGGATCTCACATTGAGTTGTCTGCCATTTCACACAGGACCGCTGGAGAGCTGTGTGATGACAGTATCTGTGCTTGCTGAGCTGAACTATCTGTCCTCTGATAATTTAGTTGACCTATATATCCACTCCAGTGTGGAGCTAGCCTCTATCTGTATACTCCAATGCTGAGCTGACCCCTATCTGTATACTTCAGTTCTGAGCTGAACCATCTTTCCAGTGCTGACTGAGCTTACCTATCTGTTCACTCAAGTGTTCAGCTAACCACTATTTGTTCACTGACCTACAGTATCTGTTCACTCCAGTCCCCTTAAGCTCCTTAGTGTTAATATTAGATGAGCTAGATACAGTACAGGCAGCTAGCAAATCATAATTTTTTTATAGTGCATGAACTTGGAAGTTACTTCTATTTTCTAAGTGTGTCACACTGGTATTGCTGGGTAACCCTAAGTCTCACACTGGTGCTGAGCATTAACCCTTGGAGCAACTGCACACTGGTGTTGTATTTTTTTGTCACTGCCTGCAGTGCAGCTGCAGCCCAGAACTCCATATAAGGCAGCATTAACCCTTGGTGCACAGCAGATTGGTGTTTTGTCACTGGCTAAAGTTCAGCCCAGAGCTACTATAAAATGTTATTCAGGGACAGTATTAACCCTTTTTTTGGTGCACAATACCTAATGGTGCTCACAAAAGATTTTGGTGAAGTTGTCATTTGTGAAAAAACAAAAACATTTTTTTTTTATTTGTTCAACTTGTGTGTGTATTCACATAAATATAAGCACTGTGACTCTGCAGGCCATAACGCACTGTATTGACATAAATATAAGCACTGTGGTGGTAATTCAGACCTGATTGTAGCAGCAAACTTGTTAGCAGTTGGGCAAAACCATGGGGGTAATTCTGAGCTGATCGCAGCAGGAACTTTGTTAGCAGTTGGGCAAAACCATGTGCACTGCAGGGGAGGCAGATATAGCATGTGCAGAGAGAGTTAGATTTGGGTGGGTTATTTTGTTTCTGTGCAGGGTAAATACTGGCTGCTTTATTTTTACACTGCAATTTAGATTTCAGATTGAACACACCACACCCAAATCTAACTCTCTCTGCACATGTTATATCTGCCTCCCCTGCAGTGCACATGGTTTTGCCCAACTGCTAACAAAATTCCTGTTGCGATCAACTCAGAATTATCCCCCATGTGCACTGCAGGGGGTGGGCAGATATACCATGTACAGAGAGAGTTAGATTTGGGTGTGGTGTGTTCAAACTGAAATCTAAATTGCAGTGTAAAAATAAAGCAACCAGTATTTACTCCGCACAGAAACAAAATAACCCACCCGAATCTAACTCTCTCTGCAAATGTTATATCTGCCACACCTGCAGTGCATATGGGGGGTCATTCCGAGTTGTTCGCTCTGTAAATTTTTTCGCATCGCAGCGATTTTACGCTTAGTGCGCATGCGCAATGTTCGCACTGCGACTGCGCCAAGTAAATTTGCTATGCAGTTAGGAATTTTACTCACGGTTTTTTCTTCGTTCTGGTGATCGTACTGTGATTGACAGGAAGTGGGTGTTTCTAGGCGGAAACTGGCCGTTTTATGGGAGTGTGTGCAAAAAAACGCTACCGTTTCTGGGAAAAACGCGGGAGTGGCTGGAGAAACGGAGGAGTGTCTGGGCGAACGCTGGGTGTGTTTGTGACGTCAAACCAGGAACGACAAGCACTGAACTGATCGCAGATGCCGAGTAAGTTTCGAGTTACTCAGAAACTGCACAGAGATGTCTTATCGCAACATTGCGAATCTTTCGTTCGCAATTTTAAGAAGCTAAGATTCACTCCCAGTAGGCGGCGGCTTAGCGTGTGCAAAGCTGCTAAAAGCAGCTTGCGAGCGAACAACTCGGAATGACCCCCATGGTTTTGCCCAACTGCTAACAAATGTGCTGCTACTATCAGGTCTGAATTACCCCCTGTGACTCCTGCAGGCCATACCTCACTGCGAGCACGTAAATATAGGCACTGTGACTTTACAGTGTGAGTTTCCACTTGCAAAAATAAAAAAATAAAATTAGTGGGGGGTTTTGGTACAACTCGTGTGTTCAATAAAGCTCAGGAGGTGTCATGCTACTGCATTAATAAACATAAGTAATGAGTGGAAATGGATAACGATCAGTTGATAGAAGAGCAGGAGGAGCAACCAAGTACTAGTGCCATGGCTGCTGCCAGTCATAATAGTACTACAATATTTAGCAAAGTTTTTCCAGGGGGCAGGCAGTTTGGAAAAGAGCACCTGAAATCAAAATATTTCCCAGTGTTAAATGGCATAGAGGTGTCACATTAAAAACTGACAAATTAATGACCACAAAAAAAATCCCACTAAGGCGTAGATTTACTAAAGCTTCTAAATCAGATAAGTGGTGCTGTTGCCCATAACAATCAATCAAATTCTAGATGTAATTTCTCAAGTGCATTCTAAGAAATGTTAGACACAATGATTGTTTGCTGTTGGCAAACCTCCAGTTGTTTGTTTTAGACACTTTTGTAAAACTACCCCTAAGGCTGAAGAATAAACTATGTGTTCACAAGTCCATGAGGAGAGTCTCAGGGTGTCCATGTTAGCTATATGTGAGTTTGACATTTTTCAGACTCTACTCTTAGAGAAGCCTCATTTGCCTCCTCGCACCATTTCTGCACCGTCTATAAATGTTGGTATGAGCAGTGCAAGTAACGATGGTGATGATGATTACATAATAGAAATTGAGGATACTAGTGTGAAAGGGAAACAAGTGCTAGCTGATGCTACTGAGAAGGATGAGAATGAGGATGTTGATGATGTTGTTTAAGTCAGCCACCAGTGGAAGCAGTTCTTGCCCATAAGAAAATGAAAGCCATTATAATGCCTGGGCATAAGACAAAAAAAGCCACCTCTTTGGTGTGGGATTATTTCTATCCAAATACCAAGGTAGAGTCCCATATACACATAATGTCAGTTAAAGCCCCTGCCAGGTAGAGGAGGGTGGGGTGTATGTCTGTGTGTTTACCTTACAGTAAACACACAGAGTGGGAAGCTGGAAGCACAGAGTGGGAAGCTTGAAGGGGCAGAGCATGCAGATGACAAGTTGCAGTGCTGCCTGGCTACAATTCTATGTAAAACTGTAACAAGTAGCCTGGCGTTGCAGCTACCTAGCGTAGATACACATTGCAGTGCAAACCTATTGGTGTTGCGGGTGGTTTTGTGCCCACAGTGCATATGCGTTGTGTGCCAGGCAACACTGGCACACACCTAGTTATGGCCCTGGCCACAAAAGTGGAAGTGTACTTGGTTTGTTAAACTGTGCATGTCCTTTTAAATATTTTAAATACAACTATTTTGCAGCAACTGAGGACGTGGAGAGAAGAGGCCATAACAGAACACCAGAATAATTGATTGATTAATAACATGTGTGAGGCCTAGATCGAGAGCTGTAGCCTGTTTTACAGCAACTGAGGAGAGAAAAGCCAAAAAAGGAAGAATTTTCAATACCGTCCCCAATGCCCACATTGATTTAAATTTTCAGAATTATTTAAATTAAATTAACTTACAAATCAAACTTCCCTTCCCTCTGATCTAGTTCTTGATTAATGAAAACATTGTTGGATACTTTCTATGTGGTCGTATATTTTACTAAACTGTCATCCTGTCTGCCACTGCAGTATCATTCTGTTTCCTAGATGCCATGTTTAAAGTTCAACTGCCACATGTTTGCACCACTCACTGCTGTCACTTAGCTTAGTCAACCAGCTAGCTCGGTGATAACTTTTTGCCTAAACCAGATGAAATTTAATATTGTGAGCTGTGATGTGGTCAAAACTGACTGGACATGATTGGAAATTAATGTTGCTGAGGCTAATAATACAATATGAACAAAAAAGGTCCAAATTATGTGATTTTAGCTATTTTTATCAATTTTTAAAGAAAAACATACAGATCCAAAACCCAATGACAAAGTAGAGTCAAAACCAAAACACAGGTGTTGGTCGCACATCTCTAGTTAATTTCTAGAAAGCAAAACTTATGCAGAGCAGAGCTGGACCTGTTCCATTTGGTACACTAGGCAAGATTTTAGTTATTGCCCTTAAGTTGTAGAACATGCAACTCATTAGGTCCTATTTCATATAATTATGCAACAAAGTGATGCCTCCATGGCAAAAATTGATGACCCCCCAGCTTCAAACTGGAGCCTGATGCTAATGTGATCACTCTACTGAGAGAGGTCATGTGGCATGCTGACAACTCCCTTATCCATATTGTAACCTACGATGACATGATGGAAAGATGCATGGAAGAGTAGATATGACCTCTTCAAGCAGCAGCACTACAGTCAGTGTTTTTTTGAGCATTCTGACAATGTAAAAAAAACAATGACCGTAGCTGCTGAAATATGACATTTACTGGCAGTTCCTGCTGCAAATGTGTGATGAGTGATGTGTGGGTGGGTTGCTATGCCTGCTGGATGCCACCCTGAAGCAAGTGCACTTTACGTATTCCCAATATGACTTATTCCCAGTGCAAGAACTAGTACATAATAATCTTGAGCCCTCAGAACAGTAATGACTCGATATTAACTACTGTATTATAAAAAATATTCCAGTTCAGAATAAAGAGAGAGTGTGCTTTATTTGCAGGAACGTGTATAAACACCTAGGTAGTGGCTATTATTGGTAGGAACACAGTGCAGGGAGCTGTAAAGTTAACTGTTTTGTTTGGATTTGTTGGCCTATAACAGGTGTTTGGGAATGTTTTTAGGGAGGTGATTTGTTACTGTAGAGGAGTGTTAGTCTGGGTACATAATAAGTTGACAGATCTGTGGCATAGTGGTTGATTTGGTAAGCATACACACTTACTAATCGATCAGTTGATGTGTCTGTCCTGCCATTTTTTGACTTGTGCGATGCAGCAGGAGAGAATGGCAGAATAGTGGTTATTTCGCTGCAATTACATCTGAGTGCGCTACCTTTAATATACTAGGTACAGTAGGCTGACTGGTCGGGCATTCATAGTGTATTGAAAAGGGATGTGGATACTGTATTTCCTTGCCATTGAGAAAGGCAATTGAACCTGCAAGTATAGCTGAGGTTAGCTGTTTGGCGTAAGACGTTTTAGCTACTGCTCTACTGTCTTTTCTTTCTTTCTGCCACCATTGATCATTTTTAAATGCCATATTATTGTCTAAGTCGTTATTTTATATAAGTTTAGTGAAATGAAGTTTGTGTACTGCCGTAGGTGTTTTTAGCATTGTGACATCTACCTATAGGGCATTTATTAGTCTCAATAAATTGTCATATTAAGGAATACATAATCAACATCACAAACTGTGCTTGTCACTGGCAATGTAGAATAATATTTAAGCAAAGTTAGGCAGTAAGTTTTTAGTGTTAGAATGGTGATCTTTGCAGTCAAAATCATTTAAAGCCCACTTTGGCACTGAGATAATTCTAGCTATCTGTAATTAGCACATTTGCTGGAAATGATTAGTGGGACATCACAGGCATCCCTTGAAGCTGTAAGAAAATGATTTTGTTTTGAGCACAGTCGGATAGTCAATGTGAATCCTTTTTTATTTTGCACCTGAAATTTCGAGATTCATATTACATCAACATAAACAATTATTTAATGAAAGTCTCGGCACACTTATTATTTACCTGGATTGGAAACAGTAGAACTGTAGATGGCCAGAATTTTGTGTCTGTGTACCACTATTGATATGGTTAACCAAAATGGTCTAGGTTTTATACTGCCAATTAAATATATAGGCCCTCATTCCGAGTTGTTCGCTCGCAAGCTGCTTTTAGCAGCATTGCAAACGCTAAGCCGCCGCCTACTGGGAGTGAATCTTAGCATAGTAAAATTGCGAACGAAAGATTAGCAGAATTGCGAATAGACACTTCTTAGCAGTTTCTGAGTAGCTCCAGACTTACTCAGCAACTGCGATCAGTTCAGTCAGTTTCGTTCCTGGTTTGACGTCACAAACACACCCAGCGTTCGCCCAGACACTCCCCCGTTTCTTCAGACACTCCCGCGTTTTTCCCAGAAACGGCAGCGTTTTTTCACACATACCCATAAAACGGCCAGTTTCCGCCCAGAAACACCCACTTCCTGTCAATCACATTACGATCACCAGAACGAAGAAAAAACCTCGTAATGCCGTGAGTAAAATACCTAACTGCATAGCAAATTTACTTGGCGCAGTCGCAGTGCGAACATTGCGCATGCGCAATTAGCGGAAAATCGCAGCGATGCGAAGACAATTACTGAGCGAACAACTCGGAATGACCACCATAATGTATTGTGAACATTCTAGAGAACTAAGGGGGTCATTCCGAGTTGTTCGCTCGTTATTTTTTTCTTGCAACGGAGCGATTAGTCGCTAATGCGCATGCGCAATGTCCGCAGTGCGACTGCGCCAAGTAAATTTGCTATGCAGTTAGGTTTTTTACTCACGGCATTACGAGGTTTTTTCTTCGTTCTGGTGATCGTAATGTGATTGACAGGAAGTGGGTGTTTCTGGGCGGAAACTGGCCGTTTTATGGGTGTGTGCAAAAAAAACGCTACCGTTTCTGGGAAAAACGCGGGAGTGGCTGGAGAAACGGAGGAGTGTCTGGCCGAACGCTGGGTGTGTTTGTGACGTCAAACCAGGAACGAAACTGACTGAACTGATTGCAGATGCCGAGTAAGTCTGGAGCTACTCAGAAACTGCTAAGAAGTGTCTATTCGCAATTCTGCTAATCTTTTGTTCGCAATTTTGATAAGCTAAGATTCACTCCCAGTAGGCGGCGGCTTAGCGTGTGCAAAGCTGCTAAAAGCAGCTTGCGAGCGAACAACTCGGAATGACCCCCTATATGTGATACTAGTGAATAATTTAAAATACAAAGAACATTCTTGTTACCAATAAACTGTACAATAAATAATTCAAATGAAAGGGCTCATATAAACTAAACTGAATATTCTATGCACTAACATAGAAACATAATAACATAGAATTTAACGGCAGATAAGAACCACTTGGCCCATCTATTCTGCACCTTTTTTTTTACCATATTTTTATTTCAAACCTTATTTGATCCTTATGTCTTTGTAAGGGTATCATTATGTCTATCCCATGCATGTTTGAATTGCTCTACTGTCTTAGCCTCTACCACCTCTGATGGGAGGCTATTCCACTTGTCAACTACCCTTTCTGGGAAGTAATTTTTGCTCAAATTTCCCCTGAACCTCCCCCCCTCCAGTCTCAGTGAATGTCCTCGTGTCCTATTGCTTCTCTTCATTTGAGGAATGTTTCCCTCCTGGACTTTGTTAAATCTCTTGATATATTTGAAAGTTTCTATTATGTCCCCCCTTTACCTTCTCTGCTCCAAACTATACATATTGAATTTTTATAGTCTTTCTGGGTATGTTTTGTGATGTAGGCCATGCACCATTTTAGTTGCGCTTATTTGTAAAGTCTCTAATGGATTAATATTAGAGATGAGCGGGTTCGGATTCCTGAGATCCGAACCCTACCGAACCTCCATTCCCGAGTCCGGATCTGAGTCAGGCTCGGGTTTTCCCGCCTGACTCGGAAACCAGAACGAGGCAAAACGTCATCATCCCGCTGTCGGATTCTCGCAGGATTTGGATTCCATATAAGGAGCCGCACGTCGCCGCCATTTTCACTCCAGCATTGGAGAGTGTACAGAGAGGATGTGTCTCCGTTCTCTCAGTTTCCTCAGTGTCCGTGTCTTGTGCTGAATCTGTCCAGTCACAGTGGTTGTGTCCTCTTGCTGCCATATGCCCAGTGCTGCTGTATAGGGTGCTGTGTTGTGGTCCATCAGTTCAGTGGTGGTATATTGTGCTGCATCAGTCCAGTCACAGTGGTGGTGTCCTTTTGCTGCCATATGTCCAGTGCTGCTGTATAGGGCGCTGTGTTGTGCTGCAATGTGCTGCATCAGTTCAGTGGTGGTGTATTGTGCTGCATCAGTCCAGTGGTAGTGTCCTGTGCATCGGCCATCAGTCATTCCAGTAACCAGTCACAGTGGTATCCTCTGCTGCCATATGTCCAGAGCTGCTGTATAATAATAACAAGTCCCTTACAGTGTTGCTGTGTTTTCCTGCATCAGACAAATGGTAGTGCCCTGTGCATCAGCCATCAGTCAGTCCAGTGAACAGTCACAGTGGTATCCTCTGCTGCCATATGTCCAGTGCTGCTGTATAATAATAATAATAATAATAACAACAACAACAATAACAAGTCCCTTACAGTGTTGCTGTGTTGTCCTGCATCAGACCAGTGGTAGTGCCCTGTGCATAAGCCATCAGTCAGTCCAGTGACCCGTCACAGTGGTATCCTCTGCTGCCATATGTCCAGTGCTCCTGTGCCGCATATTGCGTTATATAACTCCAGAAAAATAATGGAGAACAAAAATTTGGAGGATAAAATAGGGAAAGATCAAGAACTACTTCCTCCTAGTGTTGAAGCTTCTGCCACTAGTCATTACATAGACGATGAAATGCCATCGACGTTGTCTGCCAAGGCCGATGCCCAATGTGATAGTAGAGGGCATGTAAAATCTAAAATGCCAAAGTTCAGTAAAAAGAAATTTAAATGGTCTGAGGAGAAATGTAAACTTGCCAATATGCCATTTACGACACGGAGTGGCAAGGAACGGCTAAGGCCCTGGGCTATGTTCATGACTAATGGTTCAGCTTCACATGACGATGGAAGCCCTCATCCTCCTGCTAGAAAAATTAAAAGAGTTAAGCTGGAAAAAGCACAGAAAAGAACTGTGCGTTCTGAGATGGTATCACAAATACCCAAGAAGAGTCCAAGTGTGTCGGCAGTTGCGATGCCTAGGTCTATCAACACTGGACGGGAAGAGGTGGCTCCTTCCACCATTTGCACACCCCCTGCAAGTGCTGGAAGGAGCACCCACAGTCCAGTTTCTGATATTCAAATTGAAGATGTCATTGTTGAAGTACACCAGGATGAGGATATGGGTGTTGCTGGCGCTGAGGAGGAAGTTGACGATGAGGATTCTGATGGTGATGTGGTTTGTTTAAATGCGGCACTGAGGGAGACACCTGTTGTCTGTGGGATGAAGAAGCCCATTGTGATGCCTGGGCAAAATACCAAAAAAGCAACCTCTTCGGTGTGGAATTATTTCTCCACAAATCCAGACAACAGGTGTCAAGCCGTGTGTTGCTTCTGTCAATCTGTATTAAGTAGGGGTAAGGATGTTAACAACTTAGGAACATCCTTCCTTATACGTCACCTGCAGCGCATTCATCACAAGTCAGTGTCAAGTTATGAAACTTTGGGTAAGAGCGTAAGCAGTCCAATGACACCTAAGTACCTTCTTCCTCTTGTACCCAAGCTCCTGCAAGCCACACCACCAACTCCCTCAACGTCGTCAACTTCCTCCTCAGCCATGAACGTCAGTAGTCCTGCAGGCCATGTCCCTGGCAAGACTGATGAGTCCTCCCCTAACCAGGATTCCTCGGGAGGATCCTTAAGTGGTACACCTACTGCTGCTGTTGCTGCCACTGCTGCTGCTGTTGTTGCTGCTGGGAGTCGATCATCATCCCAGAGGGGAAGTCGGAAGACCACTTGTACTACTTCAACTAAGCAATTGACTGTCAAACAGTCCTTTGTGAGGAAGATGACGACAGCAGTCATCTTGTTGCAAAGCGGATAACTGAGGACTTGACAATTATGTTGGTGTTAGACGTGCGTCCGGTATCCGCCATTAGTGCAGTGGGATTTAGGTGGTCATTCCGAGTTGATCGCTAGCTGCTTTCGTTCGCAGCGCAGCGATTAGGTTTAAAAGCGGCACTTCTGGGCATGCGTGTGGGGCACAGTGCGCACGCGCGACATACTTTCACAAAAGCCGATGCAGTTTCACACAAGGTCTAGCGACGCTATTCAGTCGCACTGCTGGCCGCAGAGTGATTGACAGGAAGTGGGTGTTTCTGGGTGGCAACTGACCGTTTTCGGGGAGTGTGTGTAAAAACGCAGGCGTGTCGAATACAAACGCAGGAGTGGCTGGGGAAACATAGGAGTGGCTGGCCAAACGCAGGTCGTGTTTGTGACGTCAAAACAGGAACTAAACAGTCTGAAGTGATCGCTAGCTGGGAGTAAGTCTTGAGCTACTCAGAAACGGCACAATCTTTTTTTGTAGCAGCGCTGCGATCCTTTCGGTCGCACTTCTGCTAAGCTAAGATACACTCCCAGAAGGCGGCGGCTTAGCGTTTGCACTGCTGCTAAAAGCAGCTAGCGAGCGATCAACTCGTAATGAGGGCCTTAGACAATTGATGGACGTATTGTGTCCCCTTTACCAAATCCCATCTAGGTTCCACTTCACTAGGCAGGCGATACCGAGAATGAAGAGACATCAGAAAAAGTGTCGCCAGTGTCCTAAAAATGCGGTTATAGCCAGTGTCCACTTAACCACAGACATGTGCACAAGTGGAACAGGGCAGACTAAGGACTATATGACTGTGACAGCCCACTGGGTAGATGTATTACCTCCCGCAACAACAACAGCAGCAGCGGCACCAGTAGCAGCATCTCGCAAATCTAAACTTGTTTCTAGGCAGGCTACACTGTGTATCACCGCCTTACGTAAGAGGCACACCACTGACTACCTCTTACCGAAACTGAGGGACATCATTGCACATTGGCTTACCCCACTTAGACTCTCCTGGGGATTTGTGATATCGGACAACGCCACCAATATTGTGCGTGCATTACAACTGGGCAAATTTGAGCACGTCCTGTATTTTGCACATACAATTAATTAGGTGGTGCAGAGTTTTCTGAAAAATGACAGGGGTGTACAGGAGATGCTGTCAGTGGCCCAAAAAATTGTGGGCCACTTTCGACATTCTGCCACTGCGTGCCGAAGACTGGAGCACCAGCAAACACTCCTGAACCTGCTCTGCCATCAACTGAAGCAAGAGGTAGTAACGAGGTGTAATTCAACACTCTATATGCTTCAGAGGATTGAGGAGCAGCAAAAGGCCATTCAAGCCTATACATCTGCCTACAATATAGGCAAAGGAGGGGGAATGCACCTGACTCAAGCGTAGTGGAGAATGATTTCCATCTTGTGCAAGGTTCTCCAACCCTTTGACCTTGCCACACGTGAAGTCAGTTCAGACACTGCCATCTTGAGTCAGGTCATTCCCCTCATCAGGCTTTTGCCTAAGCAGCTGGAGAAATTAAAAGAGGAGCTAAGACAGAGTGATTCCGCTAAGTATGTGGGACTTGTGGATGGAGCCCTTCATTCGCTTTGCCAGGATTCAAGGGTGGTCAATCTGTTGAAATCAGAGCACTACATTTTGGCCACCGTGCTCGATCCTAGGTTTAAAGCCTACGTTGTATCTCTCTTTCCGGCAGACACAAGTGTGCAGAGATGCAAAGACCTGCTGGTAAGTAAATTGTCAACTCAAGCGGAATGTGACCAGTCATCAGCTCCTCCTTCAATTTCTCCCACCACTGGGGCTGCAAGGAAAAGGATTAAAAAATATTTCTAAGCCCACCTGCTGGCAGTGATGCAGGGCAGTCAGGAGCGAAAGCTGACATCTGGTCCGGACTGAAGGACCTGCCAATGATTACTGACATGTCTACTGTCACTGCATATGAGTTTGCCACCATTGAAAGAATGGTGGAGGATTATATGAGTGACAGCATCCAAGTAGGCATGTCAGACAGTCCGTATGTATATTGGCAGTAAAAAGAGGCAATTTGGATGCCATTGCACAAACTGCCTTTATTTTACCTAAGTTGCTCCCCCTCCAGTGTGTACTCCGAAATAGTGTTTAGTGCAACAGGTAACCTTGTCAGTAATCAATGTAGGAGTTTACTTCCACAAAATATGGAGAATATGATGTTCATCAAAATGAATAATAAATTCCTCCAGGAAGACCTTGACCAGAAATTGTATCCGGAAAGTACACTGGGATCTGTGATGGTGGATTTCAGCAGGTACGAATTAATACTCTGTGAGGAGGGGGATGTACACAGTGAAAGGGGTGAGGAATCAGAGGATGAGGATGAGGTCGACATCTTGCCTCTGTAGAGCCAGTTTATGCAAGGAGAGATTGATTGCTTCTTTTTTGGTGGGGGCCCAAACAAATCAGTCATTTCATCCACAGTCGTGTGGCAGACCCTGTCACTGAAATGATTGGTTTGTTAAAGTGTGCACGTCCTGTTTATACAACATAAGGGTGGGTGAGAGGGCCCAAGGACAATTCCATCTTGCAACTCTTTTTCTTCTTTGCATCATGTGCTGTTTGGGGACTATTTTTTTAAAGTGCCATGCTGTCTGACACTTCCGTATATGTCCAGTGGTACTGCCATATAATTCCAGTGATACTGCTGTATATGTCCAGTGGTACGTCCATATAATTCCAGTGATATTGCTTTATAATTCCAGTGGGAATTGTTTGTGTTGCTGGCTTAGTCAGACAGCAACCTCATTGCACCTCTTCTATATCTTTGCATGAGGTGCTGTTTGGGGTCTTTTTTTATATCTGCCCTCCTGTCTGCCACTGCAGTGCCACTCCTAGATGGGCCAATTGTTTGTATCGCTTGGGTTAGTCATACAGCTACCTCTTTGCAACTCTTCTACATCTTTGCATGAGGTGCTGTTTGGGGCCTTTTTTATATCTGCCCTCCTTTCTGACATTGCAGTGCCACTTCTAGATGGGTCAGGTGTTTGTGTTGTCCATTCCATTTGTGTCGCTCAGCTTAGTCATCCAGCAACCTCAGTGCAATCTTTTGGCCTAAAAACAATATTGTGAGGTGTGAGATGTTCAGAATAGACTGGAAATGAGTGGAAATTAATGTTATTGAGGTTATTAATACCATAGGATCAAAATTACCCCCAAATTATGTGATTTTAGCTGTTTTTATGTTTTTTTTTCCAAAAATCATCCAAATCCAAAACCAAAACAGGAAAGGGTGGTTTTATAAAAACCAAGCCAAAAGCAAAACACGAAAGTGGAATTAGAACCAAAACACAAAACATGAAAAGTGCCAGCTGCACATCTCTAATTAATATCCCTTTGAAGATATGGCCTCCAGAATTGAACACAGTATTCTTGATGAAGACTTACCAATGACCTATACAGTGACATTATTATTTTTTTCTTTCTGCTGCTGATTCCTCACCCAATGCTGCCAAGCATCTGACTAGCCTTCCTCATAGCTTTGTTACATTGCTTACATTCCTTTTAGTCAACTGAAACAGTGACTCTTAGATCCCTTTCCTCCTCAGTAGTTTCCACTATAATGCCATTAATACTATATTTAGCCTTTGGATTTTTGTGACACAAGAGCATGATTTTAAATTTTTTGCCATTAAACTGTAATTGCCACACTCTTGACTATAATTGCCATTACTTTAGTCTACCTAGATCCTCAATCATTTGTTTTACCCCTCCTGGTGTGTCTACCCTCTTGCATACCTTTGTGTCTTCTGCAGAAAGGCATATTTTCCCTTTAATGCCATTTGCAATAAAGGGAAAAAATTATACTAACATACTGTTAGTATGGGTGTATCTTCAGGTAAGTTAGCTCTCAATTCAAATATATTTGTTCAGATGCCATTATCATGTGGCAATATGTTATATTACCCGGAAGGTTCGTTGTTATTATTATTAGTAGTAGTACCTGTGATGAGGTTTGCCCTGGATTGGTTGGGCTTGGCTGCTTTGGGGTAGCACACTGTGAGATCTTATTATGCACCCCCTGAACACATTTATTAGTCCTTCTGGTCTTTTAAATACACCTTTACTAGTATATTAATTTTTGTCTATAGATTTTTCTTCCTTTTTAATGACAAGTACTAACACTTTACCTTCTCGCATTGTGCTGCCCTGGTGTTCTGCACCCCATGCCCAGACCTAGAGTTAGGGATCACCAGCATCAGAGGAGCTCTGTTGGGGCCTTGTGTCTTATCATATATTTGCAAATGTATGTAACTAAGACCTCTGGATTTCTATTTTATATATAGTCTTTCATGTCTTGTTGCAGGTACAACTTGGTGTGCTGGGGGACACCGGGGGTTAATCCCCAATGTATTTCTAACTAACATACTATACAATACATAATAGTTTACAATAATAGATAAAATGTTACTGCCCACAGTACAATACACACTGCATGCGGATAACCACTATGCCATGTCAACTCTTTTCTGAAGGACACTATACAATGCAGGCACCCAATCCCTACTATTAACATAATGTAGACTACTGTATATACAGTATGATATATCTTTACTCTTCTTGATAAAGGTACATAAGATGTCCTGAAGTGTCGACCTCATCTACATATACACAGTTCTAGGAGGTCCACACTCAGTGAAAAAAATCCATACTGGGGTGCACTCACAATGTTTGAAAAAAATCTGTATTTTTTTATTCAGGTAGATGCCATGATATATTACATGAATGTTTCATTTGTAAAACATGTCTCTCTGGCCAGTTAAGATGTACACTTTTGTTGTTATATTAACATTCCAAAGCCTCTCTGTACAGTTCATCTTATGTCATGTGATAATGCTTGCAAGGGTAATCACACAAAAATCTAAATAATTAGTAGCTATTCAAATTAAAAACCTAAAGAAAATGAACAATTCCATGGGGTCGACTCAATAAGATGCAATTCCGATTGCAGAGCAAGTAAGTGTGTACATATGCAGCACTTATAGTATCTCCTGTATCTCCGATCTTACAGATTCTTGTCTGCATCCATTTCCAGTCTTACCTGTTAGGGTATTTCAAGGCTCTGATATTGCCCATCTACATGTATCATTGTGTATCTTCTTTTATTGGACTAGTTCATCCATTTAGTATCAAGTACTATTTGTACAGGTATATTAACAAAAACCATGGGTTTTTTTTCCAAGTGTCATCTCGGGAATTTACTAAATACAAATCTCGATAGTGTTTAGCCTATTCATATTATTTTTCCCAGTTGAGTACACAAATACAAATGAATAGACCATCGGTCAAACACGGCTGTTAGTTTATACAACACAGTAATTTACCAAGGATTCGTATTTGTAAACTCAAATGGGAATCCTTAATTGCAGCAGCAAAAAAACTTGAATCGTAAAAAAAAAATGGTGTTGTCTACAGCCTAGACAATCGTTACACCTGTAAAAACCTTTTGATTTTATAGTCATTTTTATTACTGGTGAGATGGCTTTTCACTAATTGATTTTGTAGGTTTGGAGCTTTTCTATATATACATACAGTTTTGGGGGGGGGGATTATTTCACAGATGATTGGGTCTCTACATAATATTAGCCGGTGTTTTTTAAGTATTTTCTATTTTCTATACAAATTGATGTTGTGAATTAACATTTGTAACAAAAGCCCACTGAAATTTTTTTATCTTGTCTTATTACATTAATTTCTTTTGGTTTCAGTAGTTCTTTCGTCTTGACTGTGGAGGATTTACTAATGGCTTTCTCAATGATTGAATGTTCATATCCACAGTTTAGGAATCTTTCTTTCATTTCTTTTGCTTGTTTGAAGAAGACTGTATCATAGGTGCAGTTTCTCCCCAAACTTTTAAATTGCCCTCTAGGAATCGAGTCAAGCCAGTTTGTGTGATGGCAGCTTGATGTATTAATATACATATTGTCCTAGAGTCTGTGGTTTTAATATAATTCCTGTTCCATAATCAATTATCTTCTATGTAGATAGTTATGTCTAAAAAAAGGAATTCCGTGTTGCTTATTACTGATTTTATGTGAATATTTCAATTACTGTTATTTAAAACAGATAAAAATTGATCCAAACCTATGTGGTTACCTGTCCAGAATTTTTTTTTTACTTTTCCAACACACCAGGTTCACTCCAAATGGGTTGTTAATATATATCAGTGTTTGTTCCCATTCACCCATAAATTAATTGGCATAACTAGGAGTGAACCTGGTGCCCATTGCTGTCCCCAGTTTTTGAATATAACCGTCCTCATTAAATATAAAATAATAATTACAGAGAATAAAATGAATGTTATTAGTTAAAAATTCTTGCAAAACTGCATTTATTTCTGACTCTTCTAATGCTTTTGAGATAGATTCTATACCCCGGTCATGTTCTATTACGGTGTATAAAGAGCTGACATCATACACATATCCTCCTCCCATTGGACTGTACTCAGGTGATTGAGCATATCTTTAGTGTCTTTCAAATAGGAAACATTCTGGAAGACTAGGGGTTGCATATACAAATCCATAAAACTGTAGAGATTAGCTGTGGGTGAGTCAATTTCGATAAAATAGGTCTTCCGGTTGGTTGGATTGATTGGATCTTTGTAGACCTTTGGGAGAATATATATGGTGGAGATAATTGGCTGTTAATAAGAAATGTTGCCTCTGTTTCTGTAATAGCTCTTGTCTTGTTTTATTCCTCCACTAAACTCGATAAGTTGTTTTCACTTTCTCCATGGGGTTTCATCTCAATTTTCTGCATGTAACCTTATATGCAAGTTGTTTATATACATATTTTTCATAATTTACATGGTCCATAAAAACAATAACTCCTCCCTTGTCCGCTGGTTTCACAATAAGCTCCTTATTTGATCTCAATTGGTAGGGCTTCTCATTCGTTAAGGGACATGTTGTTTTTAATTTTTGGCTTTGCATGATTCCAAGTCTTCTAGAACAAGAGTGCTGAAAGTTTCAGTGAAATCCCATTTCATGTGGCTTGGATAGAAGATAGATGTTGGTTTAATCTGTTTAAACCAACCTAATTGCTATATGTGCTATTGTAGATATTTGTTGTTTGATACAATTTATATGACAATAAAAAGCATTAAAAAGCAGAAGTGAAAGTTCAGCTCCTGCTTCTGCTATTTTTACTATTATATGTACTTATTTCATGTACTCTCTCATCCAATTTGTTGGATATTATCCCTGCAAGGCTTATAGTCATAGAGATAGCTCGCATATAACATTGGAAATCAGAAGTACATATACTACCTGTTTTCTGCCAAAGAGGTGACAATCAATACTCTCTCATTTGTTGCCCTATGCTTGTCTACTTCCATACCTCACTTGATAAGCCCAATATTTTTTTGATCTTGGAAGCTAAGTAGTGTTGGTCTTGGCTAGTATTTGGATGGCAGACCACCTGAAAATACCAGGTGCTGTAGTCACATGCATGACAACAAACAACAGAAGTCACGAGGCAAGGTTCACTCTGGGCATTAATGTGTGTTAACTTTACCTCCTAAACTCTCTGTGTGACATACTGTAGTAAGGTTTAGTTTTGACTCAACCCAGACTCAAAGAATAATATTGGAAAAAACAGCACTCAAATACTGCAATATTTTATATCATAAAAAAGTTTGTTTCATTTAATTATTCACACACAATGTACACACACACACACAGACACACACACACATATATATATATATATATATATATATCCACACCAACTTGATCACTTAGAGAGGTAAAGACAGTTTTAATCTACCAAAAAATAGTTAAAATTCATGGCATATCAGACCAAAACATTGGCATATCAAAAAGGTAAACAAACTGCAGTCAAAAAAGCGAAGTATAGTATAATCACCCATCCATATTTAAAGTGCTTCAGTATCATCATCAGTGTCAACGGAACAGTTTTGGTGTAATATGCACCTTCATCCTGGACTACAATCAAATGAAATTAGATAAAACTATTGCAAATGATAATAAAACTTCACAGGACTACTAGCACAGCTGATTTATCAATAAAGTGGCTTGGCTCCTGTGTTAGGACTGTTTACATTTAAAATTGGATCCAAATCCTAGGAGCAATAGTTCACCTTATACGTGATTACCGGTTTAGTGGTCAATAAGAGGGACCCTTCCAATGGGCTTGTTTAGGACGGATGCAACAGTCCAATTTAAAGCTCTGGTCCTCCTCCACACTTTTGGATCTTTCACTGTGGTAAGTTGCTCCTCTGGGCCACAATAGGTCTAAAGTCGAGTTTCACAGTTTTAAATGCCAAGCTCCACCACCAACATGTTTCGCTGTATATGTGTCAATGCCGATCCACTTCTTTTATATCAAGGAAGCACTTTTGAGGGCAGCAAGACCTTCTTGAGAATAAGCATAAATTCTTGGACACCTAAAAATATTTGGAGACTTTTCCCAAGCTATATTTAATAAAAGTGTTCTTTTCAGCCTTTTACAAGTGCATTGAGGAAGGCTGGTATACTATATCAATGGAGATTTCTAAGTCATATACTAATAAATAGAAATGGCTCTGCTACTTCAGATTCTTCTCTTGAGGAGGTATGAAAGCCCTCTTGGAGTGGAATATTAGCGAGCCACCTTCTGATTTACCACCCAGCCATGGGCTACAGCAGGATTGTTCCATGGTTGGCTCCTAAACCTGAGAAACTTTTTCTTTACTATTGGGTTTCTGTTGATCACTTTTGCTAAGTTGCTCTTTTATTATGATCAATCACAATCCCGGATATTTGTGATGTTTGGCAGACTGGTGGATATCTTTGTTCTTTATAAGTCTACATGGGCTTTGTCAAGCCACTCTAATCTTCATTTGTTAAGTAATGTCAGCTATGTTCTCAGGTACCGTAGGCTGTTTACGAAGGTGGCCCCACATCTCTGCAAGACCTACAGGTCTCCCAGATGGCAAGTCCTACTAATTTAGTCTGATGCCGATTTAGTTGAATACAGTCTTTATAACATTTGTTTTACGTGCAGCATGTGACCTTTACCCCTGTATGGTGTTTTAAATACTTGTTATCATTGCTAGTTAAGGAGTTAGCGTCATGGGGAGGCAATGACGCCAGCCGGAATACCAGCTCACAGGAGCTATTCCACTCATGGGTGTCTATGACAACCATAGAGTGGGAATAGATCCTGTGGTGAGCGGGATACTGACAACCAGAATCTCATCTGTCGGGAATACATAAGCATTCCGCATCATGTGGATGTTTCAGTTTGTTCCATATATATATATATATATGTCAAAGAAATTGAAGAAGCGGGGAGCGCCAATAGTGCATTAAAAGAGTAAGGGAATTTTATTTTTTTTTAAATCCAAATAGGTAACAAGTAAAACCCGTACCATAAAAGGCGGTCAAACCACCGCTCGTATAACCGGCATAAGATTTACCCCACTGTGCAAAGCGGCATTCTTTAATTCCAAATCCAAATGTCAGACCACGCCCATACGCGTTTCGTCACTCGACTTCGTCAGTAGGCCTGGTCTTTTTGTTGTTCACAGCGGTTACATCAATCTTCCCAATAGGATGTCAGTGCTCAAGTCGCCTGTGGGAAGATTGATGTAACCGCTGTGAACAACAAAAAGACCAGGCCTACCGACGAAGTCGAGTGACGAAACGCGTATGGGCGTGGTCTGACATTTGGATTTGGAATTAAAGAATGCCGCTTTGCACAGTGGGGTAAATCTTATGCCGGTTATACGAGCGGTGGTTTGACCGCCTTTTATGGTACGGGTTTTACTTGTTACCTATTTGGATTTTAAAAAAAATAAAATTCCCTTACTCTTTTAATGCACTATTGGCGCTCCCCGCTTCTTCAATTTCTTTGACAGGACTATCACCCGTCCGGGATCGGGTATTATTGGGGAAGCGACAGCTGGAAATTCCAGAAGTGCACACTGACAAGGGACTTCCATCAAATGCTATTGGCAGTCAGTGAATTTGAGGAACATTGTCCCTAGTTCATTATTGGACTTGTAGTACTACGGGACTCTTTATATATAGAAAAAAATTTACCTTGTCTTTTGCGCTCATACTTTCTGTTTTCATATATATATATGTATATTTATTCCATAGACAAAGAAACCTTATGGTTCCACATGTCCCATTAAGGCTTCTTACACATGATCTGGCATTTCAGAAACCTGTTGTAACTCTTCCACTCAAGCTCCAAAAAGCAATGAAATTCCGATCATTAAGGCTGATGCCTTAATGGACGTGTCCTTGCGCAATACAGATATGGTATGCCATCGCACCCTGTGGGTAAGTGCAGATTCAGCACTCTCACAGAGTGAGATTGTTGTCACTCACACAATGGTGGAGCTGCTAATTCACAGATTTGTGTGCTCATTGGAATACACACATGCAGTCTATGCAACTGAAGGTCTAAGCGGAAGACAAAGCTGATCGGATGAGGTAAGACTGTTGTAAATTGGAGGGAGGAGACAGAGCAGTGTGTAAGGGGGGACAGAAGTGTGTGGATAGAGGGAAGACTAAGCAGCACTGATGGGGGGAGAATAAACACAGGGGGTAATTCAGACTGCAGTGGCAGCAATCGCAGTCTGAATTAGTTTGTGGGGTGCACAGGCGCAATGGCTGTATCTCACTGGCTGCGATCGCCCTGCCTGATTGACAGGCAGAGGTGGTTGCAGGAAAGGAGGGGGGTGCCAACAGCAGTAGAACACCATTGGCGGGGCACGGTCCGCACAACGGAGGCATTTCTGGACCATTGGAGGGGTGGGCTGCGGCAGTTATCCCTCTGCCAAGCGTGCAGGAGCTGCGCCAGAAGGGAGCTAATTGTCAGGTACAAAAACATCGCCACCGTGTGATGCTTTTATACCTGTGGGGGGGAGGTAGGGCCTGACATATGGGGTGGACTAGCCCTGTGCTGGGTGTCCCCCCACATGTCAGAGTAAATGATCGTAGATTTGCTAAATTTAGCACATTTACGATCAACTCTGAATTACCCGTACAGATGGGGGGAGGTAAGACAGAGGGCAATGGATAGGGAAAGAGTGGCAAGGATGGGGGAAAGACAGTGGCACAGATGGTGGGGAGACAGAGCTGTGTGGATGGTGGACAGTGCCGTGTGGATGAGGAGGAAAGAGCAGCACAGATGTGAGAGGGGTAAGAGCAGCACAGATGGAAATAAATAGCATGGATGAGGAAGGCAGAGCAGCATGGATGAGGGGAATACAGTCCCATCAGAGGGGGTGAGTATTTTTACCTTCCCTTGGGGGGTGGCAGCTAGGCCTAATCCTTGGGTGGGTTGGATAGGGCAAATCCCCCCCCCCCAACAGTGACCCACAAAACTTACCTTCAGGATGTCAGCTACATGAAAGGGGTAAGAGTGGTGTGGATAGGGGGTAGATTAAGTAGCAAGTATGGGAAGGGAGACAGAGTGGTGCAGATGGGGGCAACGATGCAGATGGGTAGAAAACACTGGCACGGATGGGTAGAAAACTGGTGCAGATGGGAGACAAGACAGAGTGCCATGTATTGGAGGAGGCAGAGTGACGGGCAGAGTGACGTTGAAGAGGGAAACACTGAGCTGCACAGAGAGAAGGAAACGGTGGTACAGACAAGGCACAGGTGGGGAAAGACAGATGGTACAGATAAGTTAGTACAGACTAGCACAGATGGGAGAACACAGCAGTAGGGATTGGGGAAGACAGAGCAGCATGGGGGTATATAGGGGAAGTAAGTGTAGATGCATAGACCGTAGATGGGGTATTATAGTTTTAGCAATTAACCAAGATGTTTGAGTGAGAAAGATGTTGTAACAAGGTGGGATTGTTGTGGTGACCGAATGGGATGGTTGTGGGCACTGAGTGGGATGGGAGCACCACATAACTGCTCAGACCTTCAGTAGCATAGACTGCATGTGTGTATTCCAATGAGCACAGAAATCTGTGAATTAGCAGCTCCACCATTGGCCCTCATTCCGAGTTGTTCGCTCGCTAGCTGCTTTTAGCAGCATTGCACACGCTAAGCCGCCGCCCTCTGGGAGTGTATCTTAGCTTAGCAGAATTGCGAACGAAAGATTAGCAGAATTGCGATTAGAAATTTCTTAGCAGTTTCTGAGTAGCTCGAGACTTACTCAGCCATTGTGATCAGTTCAGTCAGTTTCGTTCCTGGTTTGACGTCACAAACACACCCAGCGTTCGCCCAGACACTCCCCCGTTTCTTCAGACACTCCCGCGTTTTTCCCAGAAACGCCAGCGTTTTTTCGCACACGACCAGAAAACGGCAAGTTTCTGCCTAGAAACACCCACTTCCTGTCAATCACAGTACGATCACCAGAACGAAGAAAAAACCTCGTTATGCCGTGAGTAAAATACCTAACTTTTGTGTTAAATAACTAACCGCATGCGCTCTGCGAACCTTGCGCATGCGCAGTAAGTGACTAATCGCAATATAGCGAAAATCGGCAAAGAGCGAACAACTCGGAATGACCACCATTGTGTGAGTGACAACAATCTCACTCTGTGAGAGTACTGAATCTGCACTTACCCACAGGGTGTGATGGCATACCATATCTGTATTGCGCAAGGAACACGTCCATTAAGGCGTCAGCTTTAATGATCGGAATTTCATTGCTTTTTGGAGTTTGAGTGGAAGAGTTACAACAGGTTTCTGAAATGCCAGATCATGTGTAAGAAACTTTAATGGGACATGTGAAACTATAAGGTTTTTTGTCTATGGAATTTCATCGCTGTTTTTCAATTTATTATTTTAATTCAGAAATGTAATATTTCACTGTAAGAATAAACATTTGGGTCCAAATGTAGTGGAGTGCGATTTTTCAGGTGTCTAATAAATTGCATCAAATGGCACATTTGTAAAGTGTGATCTTTTGCTAAAAGTTGCAAATGTAATAGGGTGCAAATTTGGGGATAAAAACGGGAGTCACATTTTTTTTATTAGAGAAAACATGAGGTTTTTAGTAATAAAAACATGCGTTTTTTAAGACAAGTTTTCATTTCTTTATGCACTAAGGTGGTCATTCCGAGTTGATCGCTCGCTAGCAGTTTTTAGCAGCCGTGAAAACGCTATGCCGCCGCCCACTGGCAGTGTATTTTAGCTTAGCAGAAGTACGAACGAAGGGATCGCAGAGCGGCTACAAAATATTTTTGTGCAGTTTCAAAGTAGCTTCAAGCCTACTCAGCGCTTGCGATCACTTCAGACCATTCAGTTCCAGATTTGACGTCACAAACACGCCCTGCGTTCGCCCAGCCACGCCTGCGTTTTTCAGAACACTCCCTGAAAACGATCAGTTGACACCCAGAAATGCCCTCTTCCTGCAATCACTCTGCGGCTGCCTGTGTGACTGAAAAGCATCGCTAGACCCTGTGTAAAACTACATAGTTTGTTGTAATAGTACGCCGTGCGTGCGCATTGCACCGCATATGCATACGCAGAAGTGCCCTTTTTTTGCCTCATCGCTGCACAGTGAACGAATGCAGCTAGCGATCAACTCGGAATGACCACCTAAGCCAGTAGGGTGCATAGGGGGTCATTCTGAGTTGATCGCTCGCTAGCTGTTTTTTGCAGGCATATGAATGCATAGTCACCGCCCACAGGGGAGTGTATTTCCACTTTGCAAGTGTGCAAACGCCTGTGCAGCCGAGCTCTGCAAAAACATTTTGTGCAGTTTCTGAGTAGGTCTGAACTTACTCAGCCCTTGCGATCAATTCAGCTTGTCCGGTCTCGGAATTGACGTCAGACACCTGACCTGCAAATGCTTAGTCACACCTGCGTTTTTCTAAACACTCCCAGAAAACAGTCAGTTGACACCCACAAACGCCTTCTTCCTGTCAATCTCCTTGCGATTGCCCATGTGAATGGATTCTTTGTTAAATCCATCGCCCAGCAACGAACTGCTTTGTACCCATATGCTGCACCTGCACATTGCGGTGCATACGCATGCGCAGTAGTGACCTAATCGCTGTGCTGTGAAAAATGTAATCATGCGATCAGGTCGGAATGACCCCCATAGATCAGTATGATCCGTGCATGCTTCTGTATGGAACAGTAGATAAATAGTTAAAAATAAAAAAATAAAACATGCAGGTCCTCCCCAAAAGCATAACCAGCCCGGGCTCTTTGAGCCGGTCCTGGTTTCAGAAATATGGGAAAAACTTGACATGGGGTTCCCAGTATTTCAACAACCAGCACCAGGCTTTTGAACTGGTCCTGGCTCCAAAAATATGGGGGACAAAAGTAGGGAGGTAATGCTGCAGTCAGGGGACACTTTTATACAGGTCCCTGTGGCCGCATCACTCACCCCAACCAGTCACCCCTGGCACAGGTTCCCTGGGGGAGTGGGCCCCCTTAAATAAGGTGCCACGCGTGTACATATGCGTGTGTGTGTGTCAGGTAACGCGCCTGTTCGTACATACGTACATACATGTGTGTCAGGTGCCACGTGTGTATGTAGTGTACGTGTGTGTGTGTGTCAGATGCTGCATGTGTACGTACGTTTGTGTCATGTGCTGCACGTGTACGTATGTACCTACATGTGTGTCAGGTGCCGAGCGTGTACGTTCACGTGTGTGTCAGGTACTGCGAACGTACGTACGTGTGTCAGGTGCCACGTGTGTTTACGTACGTACGTACGTACGTACGTACGTATGTACGTGTGTGTGAGTGTGTCAGGTGTCGCACGTGTGCGTATGTGTGCGTCAGGTGTCGCACAAGTAAGTGTGTGCGTGCGTCAGGTGCCGTGCATGTATGTACGTGTGTGTGTGGGTGTGGGTGTCAGATGCCGCACGTGTATGTACATGTGTGTGTGTCAGGAGCCGCGCATGTACATATATGTGTGTTAGGTGCCGCACATGTACGTACATAAATGTGTGTGTGTTTCAGGTGCCGCGCATGTACGTACATACGTGTGTGTGTTAGGTGCCGGGAATGTACGTATATACGTATGTGTGTGTCAGGAGCCGCACGTGTGCGTACGTGTGTGTGTGTGTGAGGTGCCGTGCATGTATACGTGTGTGTGTGAGGTAAAATCTTACAATACAGGTTGTCAGTTCCGCACCAACTTACACAGTATATGGATAAATTATACACAAATATACTCAACCAATATAAACAGCATTGTTTTAAACAATTTTGTAACACTTGACCATTGGTGGTGCTCCCAAATAACTTTTTGTAGATCAACTACAAGTATAAATGGGGAAAGAAAAGACAAAAAAAATATTTTTGGAAGCACTCTTCAAAATGAATTTATATAAACATGAACAAATTATGAATCCAGAGCAATTATGAATACACGATTCAACTAATATTCAGTTCACTTGTACAAAACCATCATTATTCCATCACTCTCTCATCTGGCTGACAGCAGTGCTGAAAAAAATATGCCAAATAAAGAAAATGGAAAAAGAAGTAGACTCTTTTTTGGGAGCACTCTACCTCAGAGGAACTATAGTATATCAATGTCTTATACTGGTAAAATCATGATTTTAATAGATTCTAAATAAAATATGTAGAATTGTCGGAGTTCAAAAAAGATGTATATGTGATTCAAGACTATTATGCAAAATATTTATATCAATTAAAGTAAATAATTAGCAAAAAATCGCTATAGTATAGTGTAAGCCGGAGAAGCTAAGATTCTCAAAAAAGGAAGAGAAGGAAATCACCTTTTAGTCTCAGAAGTGTCCGTCACATAGGTATATGACCATCATTCATACTGCAAAAATCCCAAATGGAAAAAAATGGTTGCAGAAAATTAAATCATAGGTCATGAGGGTCCGAGTACCTATCTGTGACTTAAAGATTGGGCAGCAAAACTTATTTGCAGTACCAGGATGTTCCAAGGTGGTCTCCCATCCGAGTACTAGTCCGGCCCTCCACTGCTTAGCTTCCAAGATCGGAAGAGATTGGGCATCTCCAGTGGGGTATGTCTGCAATTTCTTAAGCTAGCCCTTTCATTTGTCACCTTGATTTGGAAAAGGCATTGGTCATATTTTTAGCCAGAAAGAGGGACGGACACGCATATGCCAACCAGATTCAAAAGGTGCAGATTGGGTATAACAATTATATGGCAAGAAATTATTATGGCCATAAAAAAACAATCAGGGTAAATACTTCCTTGTTTATATTGTACTGTACACCAGTCATTGATGAATAGATAATAAACTCATTCTTGGTTGTACTGTCTAAATAAGACAGAAATACACTTAATTCTTCACCAAATAAGATCCAAAATTACTACAAAGATTCCTTTATAGTTAAATGGGTCATCATCTATATCTTTCTTACAACCAAAGATCCACCATTGGTATATGTATACCTGAGGTATACAGTTGAAAGTAAATGTTACAATAACAAGGTATTCCAAAAATGGTCTCCCATCCAAGCACCAACCCTGTGTATCACTATGCAGCAGTCACATTCAGATGCAGTTATGCACCATTAGTGGGATACGTCCACAATTGTATGCTTAACACTGATTGGTATAATTACCCTCAATTAGTGAGTAACCAGGTAGCTCATTAATGATTTCTGCAGAGATGGATTAGGTGCATTTGATACCTAGTATACAGATTTAAACCAGGTGTTGCTCAACACGATTTTAGATTTCAAAAAAGCATATGTTTTCACAATAAATAATAAATGGATGAGTAAACCATCTAGGTGTACCTCTACAGAATATGCAGTTGGTATTAATGCTGCAGCATGTAGTGTATTCTGTTGTGAGAGGAGTATGTGGTCAGAAATACAGCAGGTGTCAACCTACAGGGCAAAGAAATCATCAATCATTCTATAGTGATCAAAAAAAGCTTAACAGGCTTAATAATATACCAGCTTATAATAGCATTGCCACTAAACAGGAATGTGGCAGAAGACTATTAGCTAATCACCCTAGGTAAGGATACTGAGTGTATAAAAATGACAGATGCTGTTATATTTGAACCAGGTATTCTGGTGTTACATACGATACCAGGCTGTAGAGTTTTGATGTCCCCAGGTTTTCTGGTGCGGATGATGAAGGTATAGGTAGCGGGATGGATGCTGCTAATCCCCGCTACTCCTGCCCACAGTTGAGCTCCAGCGGGTGGGGGGAGTGCCGCTACCTCCCGCTGTGTGTGTCCGCAAGTGAGATCCAGACAGTAGGGGGTGATTCGGGCGGATACCTGTCACTGTTGTGCCCGTGATTGAGCTCCGGCAGGTGGATAGAGCCGCTAGCTTCCGCGGCTTCTGTGGTTGCCTGGTGACAGGCTCTAATGCTACGGCTTCTAGGTCGCGTGTGCGCACCACGTGACCATGGTCCTGACGTACGTTTCGCTGATAGGCTTGATCAATTATTAAGCCTGTTAAGCTTTTTTTGATCACTATAGAATGATTGATGATTTCTTTGCCCTGTAGGTTGACACCTGCTGTATTTCTGACCACATACTCCTCTCACAACAGAATACGCTACATGCTGCAGCATTAATACCAACTGCATATTCTGTAGAGGTACACCTAGATGGTTTACTCATCCATTTATTATTTATTGTGAAAACATATGCTTTTTTGAAATCTAAAATCGTGTTGAGCAACACCTGGTTTAAATCTGTATACTAGGTATCAAATGCACCTAATCCATCTCTGCAGAAATCATTAATGAGCTACCTGGTTACTCACTAATTGAGGGTAATTATACCAATCAGTGTTAAGCATACAATTGTGGACATATCCCACTAATGGTGCATAACTGCATCTGAATGTGACTGCTGCATAGTGATACACAGGGTTGGTGCTTGGATGGGAGACCATTTTTGGAATACCTTGTTATTGTAACATTTACTTTCAACTGTATACCTCAGGTATACATATACCAATGGTGGATCTTTGGTTGTAAGAAAGATATAGATGATGACCCATTTAACTATAAAGGAATCTTTGTAGTAATTTTGGATCTTATTTGGTGAAGAATTAAGTGTATTTCTGTCTTATTTAGACAGTACAACCAAGAATGAGTTTATTATCTATTCATCAATGACTGGTGTACAGTACAATATAAACAAGGAAGGATTTACCCTGATTGGTTTTTTATGGCCATAATAATTTCTTGCCATATAATTGTTATACCCAATCTGCACCTTTTGAATCTGGTTGGCATATGCGTGTCCGTTCCTCTTTCTGGCTAAAAATATGACCAATGCCTTTTCCAAATCAAGGTGACAAATGAAAGGGCTAGCTTAAGAAATTGCGGACGTACCCCACTGGAGATGCCCAATCTCTTCCGATCTTGGAAGCTAAGCAGTGGAGGGCCGGACTAGTACTCGGATGAGAGACCACCTTGGAACATCCTGGTACTGCAAATAAATTTTGCTGCCCAATCTTAAAGTCACAGATAGGTACTCGGACCCTCATGACCTATGATTTAATTTTCTGCAACCATTTTTTCCATTTGGGATTTTTGCAGTATGAATGATGGTCATATACCTATGTGACGGACACTTCTGAGACTAAAAGGTGATTTCCTTCTCTTCCTTTTTTGAGAATCTTAGCTTCTCCGGCTTACACTATACTATAGCGATTTTTTGCTAATTATTTACTTTAATTGAAATAAATATTTTGCATAATAGTCTTGAATCACATATACATCTTTTTTGAACTCCGACAATTCTACATATTTTATTTAGAATCTATTAAAATCATGATTTTACCAGTATAAGACATTGATATACTATAGTTCCTCTGAGGTAGAGTGCTCCCAAAAAAGAGTCTACTTATTTTTCCATTTTCTTTATTTGGCATATTTTTTTCAACATATTTCTGACTCATGGGAGCACCACTGAATGGTAACTAAATATTGTGCATCTGAAAAGATACAATATCTTTCTATATGCACAGTTACCGTAATCTGAAGCAATTCTATAATACAAATTTCAGTTTCTCAGAGGACTTTACTCAGATTTCTATTCATACAAAAATTATTGTCAGACCAGTGCGGTTCCCAAAAACCCTTCTCTCGAATATTGACAGCAGTGCTGATAAGAGCTCAGCTCCTTTCAGCGTACATTTTGCTGTTACAACAGAAAGCAGAAGTGTCTATCTTCCTTCACAAATCTAAGAAAGGACCAGTACTATCATAACTCTCAGTGGTCAATTTCCTATTATCTTGCCTCTCTTTTCCAACACTCTCTCATCTGGAAGAGCCCAGGGACCAACAATCTACCCCTTGGCCCCAGGCCCAGTACAGACAGCAGAAGGTTCTCTCTTCCTTCTTGCATCATATTCAATATCTGCCCATGGTTACATTATCCTTAACCTGCCCGATCCTGATCAATTTCGGAAGCTGATAGGATAGACCTGGTCAGTACTTGGATGGGAGACCACCTAGGAATACTGGGTACTGTGGGCCTCATTTGGATGATCACTTTATTCACTCTTACTTGGATCACAGGTTGAACATAAAGCGCTCTTGATATAGCATCCTGACACTTAACCCTATATTTTCACCACCTTTCATCTTGAACCCAGAAATATCGGTAAATTCAAGATTTTTAAACTTGGACAAGATAGTCTTTAATTTAATATACAGACAGAATAAATGTTATGTTTTAGATGACTCACCAGTACACTGTTTACTTCAAATTAATAATTTGTTCATGTTTATATAAATTCATTTTGAAGAGTGCTTCCAAAAAATATTTTTTGTTGTCTTTTCTTTCCCCATTTGCACACGGATAATCCCTTCCCCCAACTGGAACATTACCGAAAGTGTGGGGAGCCAATAAAGAACACCACCCACAAAGCTGGGAGAGCGGGCCCCCCAACTTCCCCCCCACTGGAGCGTTACTTACTTAGAAGAGCGTGGAACACTCTGACACAGTGCTGGCTCAGCCACTTCAGCACTGCAGTGGCGGACTCTGGTACAGTGTCTCACGTGATTTGCCATCAGTATCCCACGAGACACTATACCAAAGATGGCTGCTGCAGCGCTGAAGGGACTGAAATGGCGCTATGTGAGAGTGCTCCACTGGTTCCTGTTTGTAGTGAGTAGCTCCTCGGCAGCCGCTGTTAAGGATCAGCTGAGCCACCGAGGAGGAAATAGTGCCAAAGGACTGTGTGTGGGGGCCACCAATGGCACACAGCAGTAGGGGGGGCAGGCACACAGCACAGAGGGGAGGAACGGGGGAGCCAAGAATATAGCGGGAGGGGGGGAGCCGAGCATACAGCGGGAGGGGGGGTGAGCTGGGCACACAGTGGGAGGGGGGAACTGGGCACACAGTGGAAGGGGAAGCTGGGCACACGGGGGGAAGGCTGTCAGAACTCACCCAGCACTGCGCTGATGGGGATGTCTCCTCCCGAGTCTTGATTTTCTCCATGGCGCAGGGTCGGCTATCTACTCCCACTTCAGGCACCGCACTGTGCTCACATCCTCATACCCAGGGAACCGCTGGCTGTCCTGTAAAGGACAGAGTATGTGGTGTAAAGGACAGAGTATGATTACCGATTAGTAAAAGAAAACAAATACTGAGCAACATCCCCAAACAGGTAATTTCAACTATAAACTTGTCATTTATTTTGCACGCTCTTGACATGGCTACTAATAACAAATGCACAGACAAAATTCTTAAAGCTATGCGTGCAAATGCTAGGAGCTTAGGAGACAAAATTCCAGAGCTAATTGCAATAATGACAAGGGATAACCTGGATTTTGTGGCAATATAAGAATCATGACTGGGACTTAGCTATACCAGGATACAATTTATTTAGGAAAGATAGAATAGGAAGAATAGGAGGAGGGGTAGCAATATATGTGAAAAAAAGCATAAATGCTACTTTAATACAAAATATTGAAGCCAAAACTGAGGCCCTTTGGGTCACCATAGAAACTGGGAAGAAGGACATTATTCGCATTGGGGTGATCTATAGACCACCAGGCCAGGGGCAGGATTTGGACAGGAACCTATTGTTGGACATCTCTAAGGGAGAAGTCATAATCATGGGAGACTTTAATTTACCTGATGTAAATTGGGAGGGGTCTTTTGCAAGTTCAGCTACAAGTGGCAAATTTTTACATTCCTTACAGGGAGCATCTCTCAAGCAATTGGTGAGGGAGCCCACTCGCAAAGACTCAATATTAGATCTAATTCTTACAAATGGTGATAGGATATCTGATAAATATGTGGGTGAGCACCTGGGATCCAGTGATCATCAAGCAGTATGGTTTAGTATAAAGACAGGATCCAACTCCTGTCACACAAAAACAAAGGTGTTGGATTTTAGAAATGCTGACTTTGCAAAAATCAGGAGATGTTTAAGTGATTCATTGGCAGACTGAAGGAACTTGGAAGGAGTGCAGGAGAGGTGGAAAAAACTGAAAAATGCAATGCTAAGTGCAACAGACCTTTGTATCAAAATGGTTAGGAAAAGCACCAGGAAAAGGAAGCCAGTGTGGTTCACAAAAGAAGTATCAACTAGTGTGAAAGCAAAAAAGATGGCTTTTAGGAAATACAAACAGACTCAAAATAATAACGACAAAGAGGTGTATCTGGACAGACGGAAGGATGCTAAGAAAGTGATCAGACGTGCAAAGGCAGAAGCTGAGGAGAAAATGGCCCAGTCAGTAGATAAAGGGGGCAAAACTTTTTTTAAGTTGATAAAGCTAAATATTTATCTTATATAATACCCTTTATGAGGTCTAAGAACACTGTACGCTATCTACGTATGAAGTACCGTAAGGGTACGCACGTTGCGTAACAATCGCTTAGCCGTAGTCGAGACGCTCAAGCGTCACGTTCGCTCACGGCCAAGAGATCACAGGCAGGCACGCTATTGGCTGCCAACTAACTTAATGATTCGCTATAGCGTAGCGGACGCTCGGGACCACGAGGAGATCACCAGCGGCGCTGACGCTCACAATGTTAAACCTTTGTATCTAAACCATAAACAGTGTATTGTGCAGTAAAACCTTAGTGTAATGATCGAGTGTAAATGCAACACAGTATAACCTTATTACCTTTAAAGCTGTTCTAGCGTCACCGACGCTCTGAGAATACTTAACACTATAAGAAATACACAGATACCTGGGCTTAGGGTCCAACGCCTAATATATATATATTATGAATGATATACTTGCAAAAGAATTAATACAAATACAAATCATACACTACAATATAACATAGACTACCTAACCAGATAACTACACAGGAAATACAATACAATTACTATTTAAGGGAAAATAAGAGAGAAAGAGGAGAAGAGAGAGAGAGAGAGAGAGAAATTGGCCCACAATAACAAGAAGATCAATATAGTTGCGGAGAAAAACTTACGCACAAAGAAAACGATCGCATGCGCCTCTGGACATCCAGCTCCCGATTTTCAGCAATGATAACCGTTGAAGAGTGAGAGCTGGATGTGATCGGCCTGTCTATTTATGCCCCACACACAATGCAATTCAATGGTCCCTACAATCTCATTGTTCATTGGACACAGGAATTCCTCCTCGCATTATAACAAAAGGTCATAGGTTGATTCATACAGGTGGGCCGTGACTATTTCCAACAGCTCAGGTGGGAGGGAAACTGGGTTTCCCGCCGCATGGATAAGTAAGTGCAAATACAGTAAATGTTCATAAACTTCTTATGTCCATAACTATTCGCACGAGCGATTAATCTGCTTCAAACCAACACCGGAATATTGCTATTTAAATACTCTTCCGATGGGTACCAAACACCACTGTATTACTCCTGTCTGACCCTTCGTATCAAACAAAGAGGGATTTCTCTGTTCACGAACATTCTATATTAACCAAACTTTCAGAATCTATCAAAGGGACCATGATCTACAAAATACATTATATAGTGAAAATATGTAACGATTGAGTCGCACGCTACGATCACATAAACTCTACCGTAAATACGCATACCGTACGCATGCGCAGCACGGACCTGTGTGAGGTGCAAATATGGTAGTGTGCATAGAGATATTTTTCTGACTTTGACAGTCCACCCTTTGGCAGTCAACAATAACTGCCACCTTCTAAAACATTTCAAAAAGAGAAAAATATATGTCAGGGGTTAATACATTTACATGGTTGGGTAGGGGAGGAGAGGAGAAGGTAGGAAAAGGGTATGACCTAGTGAGATAGCAGAAGTATGTGTGTATGAATCCGTGCTTGGGGGTCATGTATCATCGTGCCGTACGTGTTTTAAATCAAGCTTCGAGGTATTGCGAAGTATACATTTGAATTCCTTCTTATCCCGTGGTACGGGTCTGTGGATGGGCTGTCAAACTTTACCGAGCTCTTTTCGGCTTGGGTTGTAACAAAATGGGTGAGCACATTTTAGTTGATGATACATGAATTGGGGGAGATATGTGATTGCTGCTATCTGTGCCTGTATTCCCTATCGACTATGTGTGTCATTACCTGAGGGTTGTAGAAATGAAGAAAAGACATAATTACGGTAAATGCGGTGGTATTCTATGTCAGGTAAATGTACATTCGTCGATTGAGGTCTTGTTTGGTGTCTGTTGAATGCAGTCTTCTTTGTGCTTTTGCCCATAAGGTGCGAGCAAAAGCTGTCAATGTCCATAGATTTACAAAAGTGTTGGGCTAGCGTAATTTTAAAATTTCTAGGGAAACTGGGGATCCATGGCATAGTTCATCAAAAATCTGTGTATCAGGTTGTCAAAACTTCTTCTTTAATCCATCTGTTGTCTGTATATCGGCTCATCAAATTCCTCGTCCAAGTGGGTCTTTTTACCTTGGAGGAAACGGAAAAACAGGTGAAAGAAACGGACCGTAGAAATCGCATTTTCATCACATCATTGTTTCTACATTTGGGTCATAAATCAAGTCCATTGGAATTACAGTTTCCTCACTCCTTAAACTCATTACCCTAGTACGACGATTGCACTTCATTAAAGCCTGACCGCATCTAAATATCAAGCCAATCGTTATGATAACACCTAAGATACATAGGAGAAACTTCCCAACATCCATTATGACTCCTTGAGCCCAGTCTCCTAAACCAGAGAACCAATTTCGCGGGTTCAACCATGACACCCAACCAGTCAGCTCATTACCTACAGCAGCAAGAGTGAGATTGTGTCTCCTGCGAAATTCCCACTTCAGTTGGAGAATATCGTCCATCTTTTGGTCTATGACCTCGACCGGGTCCTCGGTGCTATTCGTAATATATGTGCAACATTTCACGCCGTATTGTGTTGCCAGTGTGACACAATATCCGCCTGTCACTGCTGTGAGGTAATTAAGAACCATTCTATGCTGTACCAGTTCTGTTTTATAAGCTTGAAGTTCCCTTCCAGTATACCTAAACGTGTCATCATACATTTCAGTGATATTATCTAACAAATTGGCGAGCGCAGAAATGTATTTATAATTCAACACTCCTCTAGCGGTGCGAGTGATGTCTAACGCGATTAGAAACTGAATCCCGGTGGATTCATGGATCATGTCAGAGGCCGGATGCTCTGTTCTTTCTATCAGGTGCCGTTTAACTACGTGTTCGTAATGGGTGTGAGTATAAGGAGTTTGGGCAACACGGTGTATGTCTTTCATTTTGTCATGTGATACAGTCATTACTTCAGGCAGTACTTTTCAAATATAACACAATCCTTCAGAGTTTGGGGCAAGCCACTTATACGCCTTTCTCCCGCATTTGAAATATGAATCATTGGGGAGAACATATGGGACGGAGTAGGACATAACCATATTACACACCTTCCATGTGAAATCTCCTAACCCTAATTCTTCCATCTGCTTAGTACACGTATCAGGTTGTACGATATGTGCACAGTATCCTGGTGATACCTCTCCAACTCTCGTAATCCTATTTCCTAAGGTATACCTATACCGGAAAGATTTTCCTCTACTGGCTATGTGGCGTATAAGCTCTGTATCTGTAGGCATTCTATCTGCTCTATGTGAAAAGGTCATGGTTTGATTACTCCATGACACTTCCCAATTTCCCGGCTTTCGGGGATTGGAGATGTTAAAACATAATAGGGACCTATCCACATGGTATTGGTGGAGCTTCAAACTAGGAGGGCTGGAGATATTAAACCTCCTGTCCACCGGTCTCCCACCACTTACCTCAAGTACCTCCCCTAACGTTAAAGGAAATGGTACTAGCCCTGATTTGCTATGACCTTGAGGTACTTGAGAGCATACCCAACAATCTGTTTTATTTAACACACTACCCACTAAGGAGTGATAGTCACTCAATGGATGCCGGTCCATATGGATATTAAAACTGGATTGGCATTTCTTTATGCACCCATCCTCAATGACATTGTTACAAAGCCGACAGATACAGTTTTCTTCAACTAACAATCCTTCACAATTCCTTCTATGGTCAATGCTATCGGATCGTTTTCTGATACTCGCCTTTGCTTGTTGATTATGTTGTTCTTGGAAAACTACGCCTCCATCTCTGTCATCAGAACCCATTCCAGAACCTCTCTCGACCTCCATGGTACTCTCGCCGGAACAGACTGCTCTGGTCAACATCATGGTCAACAGGAAAATCCGGATCACAGTCTCTTGGGGCAAGTCCATCTTGTAGGAGGAAACGGAGAAGAATGAGAAGGGGGAAAAAAATAATTTGAGGGAGAGGGGATGGGAAGTTGGAGAAAAACAATAAAAGGGAACAGGGGATCGACAACTGCTTTTAGTCTTGTGATTTGCAATGCTCAGGCGCCGCCTCAATCCTCCTAGAACAGACACTCCAGTGATACAACCTCTACCGTCTGTTCCTTATCACGGGGCCTCTCTGGATCAGCAACCTTTTTACAGTGGGACGAATGAACCCAAGTTTCTCTCTCAGCAACCTTCAATGCTGTAGTGCTAGTCAAAAGGACCTGGTATGGTCCTTCCCATCTGTCAATAAGGCAACCTGAGCGTAGAAAATTCCGTATCATTACATAATCCCCAGGTTCAATGTCATGACAATTACTATCTGGTAAATCAGGAATCACTAACTTCAGATTATCATTTTGATTCCTTAACTGTTTACTCATGTTAATCAAGTATTTTACAGTCACTTCATTGTTACACTTCAAATCATCCTGAGGGTTAATCATACCATGCGGTTGTCGACCAAACAAGATTTCAAAGGGAGACAGATTAAGAGGGGACCTGGGAGTGGTTCTGATGCTGTACAGTACAATGGGTAAAGCTTCTGGCCATGTCAATCCTGTCTCTGCCATCACTTTACTCAGTTTATTTTTAATAGTGCTGTTCACTCTTTCCACTTTCGCACTCGCCTGTGGACGGTATGGAGTGTGCAGCTTGCTATCAATTCCCATCAATTTACACATTCCTTGAAAGACATCACCTGTAAAATGGGTACCCCTATCACTTTCGATAATTCTAGGGATACCATATCTACATACAAATTCCTGCACAATTTTCTTAGCAGTAAACATAGCGGTATTCGTGGCCGCAGGAAATGCTTCGACCCAATTTGAAAAAACATCTATACAAACAAGTACATATTTCAAATTTCGACAAGGGGGTAATTGAATAAAGTCAATCTGTATTACCTGGAAAGGGCCGCCGGCAGGTGGGATATGAGATGGTTCTGTAGGTATTGCTTTTCCGATGTTCTTTCTCAGACAGGTAAGGCATGACATTGCCCTTTTACTCGCATGAGATGAAAATCCTGGGGCACACCAATATGCTCTTACCAACTTGCACATCCCTTCCTTGCCCAGATGAGTCAGCCCGTGGGCTGCCTCAGCTAAACATGGAAGGTATGCTCTGGGGGCCACTGGTTTACCGTGTCCATCCGTCCAGAGTCCTGAGGACTCCTGGCCATATCCTTTTGCCTTCCAGACTGCCTTTTCCTGTGTGGAACACAAATTTTGCATCTCACACAACTTCTGTGTGTTGATGGTATTAAATACCATCAGTTGTGTGGTGTCTGTCTGTCTGGGGGTAGCAGCTGCTAATTTAGCCGCTTCGTCTGCTCGGCTGTTACCAAGTGATACTGGGTCTTGGCTATATGTGTGTGCTTTACATTTGATAACAGCCACTCTGTCGGGTTCCTGTATCGCTGTTAGAAGCCTTTTTATGTGAGCTGCATGCGCTACCGGTGTACCAGCTGCCGTCATGAAATTTCTGAGGCGCCATAGGGCTCCGAAATCATGGACTACCCCGAATGCGTATCTAGAATCGGTGTAGATATTGGCTGATTTGCCCTTAGCCAATTCACATGCTCTGGTTAGGGCGACCAGTTCAGCAACCTGGGCTGAGTGAGGTGGGCCTAGCGGTTCCGCTTCTATGGTGCCTTGGTCATCTACGACTGCGTATCCAGTACACAAGTCTCCCGAGTCTGACTGTCTATGACAACTACCGTCCGTGTAGAACGTAAGTTCTACATCTTCCAGTGGGTTGTCACTGATGTCAGGCCTTGCGGTAAAATTTTGGGTCAAATATTCCATACAATCATGTGTGTCTTCCTTTGTATTAAATTCTCCTTCCCCACCACTCTCATCCTCCACCCTTTGTGCCTGTCCAGGCACACCTGGGAGATATGTTGCAGGATTTAATGCACTGCATCTCCTTATGGTGATGTTTACGGGGGCCATTAGTGCCAATTCCCATCTTGTAAACCGCGCTGAGGAGACGTGTCTGGTTTGGGCAGAATTTAACAAGGCTGACACTGCATGTGGTGTATGAATTGTGAGGTTGTGACCTAGCACGACGTCTTCGCTTTTCGTTACTAGCAATGCTATCGCAGCAACGCTTCGCAAGCATGTGGGGAGGGATCGCGCTACCGTATCTAGCTGAGCGCTGTAATATGCTACCGGCCTGCTGGCATCACCGTGCTTTTGGGTTAGTACGCCTGCCGCGCAACCAGCACTTTCTGTTCCGTATAGTTCAAAGGGTTTCCCATAGTCTGGCATACCCAATGCTGGTGCCTGCGTTAGGCACTGTTTAAGTCTCTCAAATGCTGTCTCAGACTCGTCTGTATGCGAAATCCGATCAGGTTTGTTTGAGGAGACCATTTCCTGCAAGGGTAACGCTAGAATGGAAAACCCTGGGATCCAGTTACGGCAATACCCACACATTCCTAAAAATGTTCTGATCTGTTGCTGGGTTTGTGGCAGAGTCATGTCTCTAATTGCTTGAATTCTATCAGCGGTCAGGTGTCTCAGTCCTTGTGTTAGACAGTGTCCCAAATATTTTACCTTAGTTTGGCATAATTGCAACTTGTCTTTGGAAACCTTGTGTCCTGTGTCTGAAAGATGAAACAGGAGCTGTTTCGTATCCTTCAGGGATGCTTCCAATGAATCAGAACACAGTAGTAGATCATCCACGTACTGTATTAATACTGATCCACTCACTGGTTGGAAAGACTGTAAACAATCATGCAAAGCCTGAGAAAATATACTTGGACTATCTATGAATCCTTGTGGTAATCGAGTCCATGTGTATTGGACTCCTCTGTATGTAAATGCAAACAAATATTGACTGTCAGGGTGCAGAGGTACCGAAAAGAAAGCGGAGCAGAGGTCAATAACAGTGAAAAATTTCGCAGTGGGAGGGATTTGCATTAGGATGACAGCTGGATTTGGCACTACGGGGAACTGACTCTCAACTATTTTGTTAATCCCCCTTAGATCCTGCACTAGCCGGTAACCCCTCCCCCCACTCTTTTTAACAGGGAAGATGGGACTATTGGCAGTGCTGGACGTTCTTACCAGAATGCCCTGTTGTAGCAAGCGCTCTATTACGGGATACACTCCTAACTCCACCTCTGGCTTCAGAGGGTACTGTGGGATTTTTGGAGCTATCCTACCATCTTTTACTTGTACAACTACCGGAGCTACGTTTGCCATTAATCCAGTGTCCTGTCCATCTTTAGTCCAAAGTGACTCTGGTATCTGAGATGTCATTTCTTCTACTTGGGAGGGAGTCCTATTTGTCATAATGGTATGTGACATTACTTTTGACGGGGAGTCTAACATGTCTCGCACTTCCTGAGCGTGATTCTCAGGTATGTCCAAGAATACACCTTCAGGAGTACAATAAATGACGCACCCCATTTTACACAGTAAGTCTCTTCCCAGGAGATTAGTCGGTGCCGATGCAGCCAGCAAAAAGGAATGCTTGGTATGTAAAGGCCCTATTGTAATCTCGGCTGGTTTGCTAACAGGGTAGTGCTGGACTACTCCCGTTACCCCTATGGCTGGAATTGTCTTACCAGTGGTTCTCATGCCCACTGTCGAATTTATCACTGATTTGGCCGCCCCTGTGTCTACAAGAAAGTTTAATGATTTACCAGCTACATTGATTGCAATTTCTGGCTCACTTCCAAGGCTTGCAATCAATTTTACTGGCTGCAGATTACAGGTATGGCCACACCCCTATTGGGTATGGTGACCTCCCTGAATCCCGCTGGCAGCAACTACTTGTGATGGAGTTAATTGGGAGCTACCAGAGGCTTGCCAGTCTCTGTTCGGGGGGTATCTTTTTGTTTCCCCTGCATGTGGCTCATAACTCCGTTTCTGCGGACCCTGCTCCCAATGTCGTGTGTCGTGTCGTTGTCTAGGGGGTTGGTATGAGTTTCGTGAATTCTTCACTCTACAATCTCGTGCCATGTGTCCCTGTTTATGACAAGAATAACAAGTAACCACATTTGACTTACCCACAGGGTTTGGTGATATAAACAAAGGCTGCCTTGTGGTCAGGGCCTGTATACTTACTGCCATTAACTTATCACCTTGTTGTTCCCTGTGTCTGGTGATGTTCCTATCGTGATCAATAGCATCCTCTCTCAAAGTAGCCACAGACAGACCTCGCCAACATGGTTGTGTGGTCTGTACCCTAGTCTTCAATGATTCTTTTAAACCATCCATCAGTACCGATACTGCTACTTCTCGATGGTTTATGTTTGTTTTAATGTCCTCTATGCCTGTGTATTTTGCCATTTCTGATAATGCTCTGTGAAAATACTCTGCAGCTGTTTCTGACTCCTTCTGTTTAATGGAGAATATTTTGTTCCATTTAACTACGGCTGGGAAATACTCCTTTAACTGTAAACTTATTCTTTTTACATTGTCTTTGTTGTACACATCTGTAAGAGGTACATCTTGATCTAATCCACAGTCAGCTAAAAATTGAGCTGCGTCAACATTGGAGGGTAAACATGCTCTCAGCAATATCTGCCAGTCTTTGTTGTTGGGCTCTACAGTGTTACCTAGATCTCTGATGTATTTTTGGCTGGCAACTAAGTCTTTTCTAGGGTCAGGGAATTCCGACACTATGGTCCTTAATTCCATTCGGGAAAATGGGCTGTACATGGCAATGTTCCTAACAGGAGTGACTCCTGAAGTGTCTGTTTTCCCATTTGGAACTACTATTACCTTAACAGGATTAACCCTAACAACCTCATTCTGTGTAGATTCTACAGGCTGTGGTGAAATAGTTTCAGCATAGTGTATGGTGCCGTACTTACCCGTTGATACGACCTCACCTATCCCTCCGCTAGGGGCCTTTGTTACTAATCTCGGGGGTGGAGCTGTGCCTACTGTGGTCTCTGCTATGGTGGCTGCTAGAGAGAGCGCTGAAATTGTTGCCGATTCGTCCTCTTGATCACACTCCTGAGGAAAGTTCAAAACAGGGTACAACTTGCACGGGTTAATACTTGCATTGGTTAATTGGTTAACATTATCTTTAACATTAATACAGTTGCTAAGTGTTTGTGTGTTACACCTTAGTGCGTCATTCTCCGCAACCAATTTCTCTCCTGATATGTATGGTGGCGGTGGGGCCGTGGCTATCAGTTTTCTGATTGAGCCAGATCCCGCCGCCTGAGCCAATCCTCTCTGTATGTCACCCTCCTGTTGCCACAACTGCAAGTAATCATAATGCTTGATTCGTCTCTTTGCTGATTTAATGAGACATATCCTTCTCCTTAAATTCGTTAACACTTCTGTGCTGAAGCTACCTACTCTTGGGAATTTCTCCCCGTCATGTACCGTCATTCTCTCCCATTCATCACATAAAGCTTCTGTGTGACTTCCGTATTTCTCACACATTACGTACCTTGCCGACCCGACTGGTCGGTTCACTGAATCAACCCGAACCGAGGTTGATCGCCCCCTACCTGAACAAGTGGCCCCCATAGTTCGAAGGTGTTGCTTTATTCAGCCAACCCTTACGCAAACCAAAATGTTCAAAATAGGCTGACGGTGGCGGTTTACCGAGTACCCCACTCACTTCTCGCCCACGTTGGCCAGTAACACAATCACTGTATCCAGAGCTGTTGTACCCAACCTAGGGCCCCTGTGAACCTTTATTTACTGGGGCGCGTTCCCCAGCAAGTATCGGTTGTTGGATAGTTCCTGAGTGAGCAGCGAACCTCCCTTAAAATAAAAAAAATTACACAAATCACGTTAGAATGTACAAATAGCGTTTATGACCTTCGCACACAAATAGTACCGGTCAGGTTTACTAATGTACACAATTACGTGCGGTACAATCGTTCAGCACATAAGCAACTAATCTTATGTACGGAGCGACCAGTGGAATCGAAAATTACGGCTGCGAATTCCTTCAGCCAGAGCTTGTATGGCCTATATGGGTGTTGCACCAACCCTTTTAGGTGTTGTGCCTGTGGACTGTATAGCGGACTTCCTTGTCCACTGTACCTGAACCTGCTGGTCTGCTATGACCTCCTGGTCTGTTACAGTATGACCTCCTGGTCTGCTATACTCTAATGCTCAAATTGTATGTTTTAACCAGGGATGCCTCCCTAGCCACCATGTACATCACTTACACGTATGTACCTCACGAGAACTCGACTTTTCTTGTGGTTCAACCTCAAAAATTGTAAAAACAAACACTCACTCACCACATATACACTTTTGTTTCTATTTCTATTTCTGCGCAGACATTTTCTTTAGACTAGATGTGTTACCAATTAGGAGAAGGATCTGTTAATTTAAATTTCGAATGTTAAAATAGATTTGCGCGATTTATCGCCTTGCGTTATTTACCGCGTTGCGCTATTTATCGCGTTGAAAAAAAATTAACACTTGTGATTTGAGTTACGTGGGCGTACCCGTACACTCCGTTGCGTAATATACGCTGCGTGCGTCGGCCCTTGGGTTGCGTACGCAAGTCTCAGTCCTTTGTTAGAGACACGTGTACGCAAAGCAAAGATCCACCGTAACACAATTTATACGTTTATCAATGTAGATGATCCTTTATCATCTACCGCGCACCACACTGACTTCGCCTTGTCTCTCAGGCACAGCTGTGTTTGTCTATACTTTAACTATATTACCTTTACTCTTAAACTATGAAATAGCGGCAAATCTCTCTTAGCACGTTTATCAACTATAAAACTGGCAAACAGGAGAGTGATATATGAAAATACACGAATGAAAAGAAATGCAGATATGCGTGCGTGTGTACGCAAGACAGAAATAAACAGTTTTAAAAGGACACTATCGTTTTGTTCTTACCTCCGGTTCCCGGATTCCTTCAGCACCCTTTACTAAGAGAAGCAGACGCTTATCCAAACAGCACTACGAGGAATATGATCTCCCGCCCTTTGCTGCTGGATAATGTCTGCTGAAATTACCTAGTGCAGATGTGTGAAGGACAGGACGAGCCCGCAATTGATAAAGCTAAATATTTATCTTATATAATACCCTTTATGAGGTCTAAGAACACTGTACGCTATCTACGTATGAAGTACCGTAAGGGTACGCACGTTGCGTAACAATCGCTTAGCCGTAGTCGAGACGCTCAAGCGTCACGTTCGCTCACGGCCAAGAGATCACAGGCAGGCACGCTATTGGCTGCCGACTAACTTAATGATTCGCTATAGCGTAGCGGACGCTCGGGACCACGAGGAGATCACCAGCGGCGCTGACGCTCACAATGTTAAACCTTTGTATCTAAACCATAAACAGTGTATTGTGCAGTAAAACCTTAGTGTAATGATCGAGTGTAAATGCAACACAGTATAACCTTATTACCTTTAAAGCTGTTCTAGCGTCACCGACGCTCTGAGAATACTTAACACTATAAGAAATACACAGATACCTGGGCTTAGGGTCCAACGCCTAATATATGTATATTATGAATGATATACTTGCAAAAGAATTAATACAAATACAAATCATACACTACAATATAACATAGACTACCTAACCAGATAACTACACAGGAAATACAATACAATTACTATTTAAGGGAAAATAAGAGAGAAAGAGGAGAAGAGAGAGAGAGAGAGAAATTGGCCCACAATAACAAGAAGATCAATATAGTTGCGGAGAAAAACTTACGCACAAAGGAAACGATCGCATGCGCCTCTGGACATCCAGCTCCCGATTTTCAGCAATGATAACCGTTGAAGAGTGAGAGCTGGATGTGATCGGCCTGTCTATTTATGCCCCACACACAATGCAATTCAATGGTCCCTACAATCTCATTGTTCATTGGACACAGGAATTCCTCCTCGCATTATAACAAAAGGTCATAGGTTGATTCATACAGGTGGGCCGTGACTATTTCCAACAGCTCAGGTGGGAGGGAAACTGGGTTTCCCGCCGCATGGATAAGTAAGTGCAAATACAGTAAATGTTCATAAACTTCTTATGTCCATAACTATTCGCACGAGCGATTAATCTGCTTCAAACCAACACCGGAATATTGCTATTTAAATACTCTTCCGATGGGTACCAAACACCACTGTATTACTCCTGTCTGACCCTTCGTATCAAACAAAGAGGGATTTCTCTGTTCACGAACATTCTATATTAACCAAACTTTCAGAATCTATCAAAGGGACCATGATCTACAAAATACATTATATAGTGAAAATATGTAACGATTGAGTCGCACGCTACGATCACATAAACTCTACCGTAAATACGCATACCGTGCGCCTGCGGGTGCCCGCGACTGTGAGTATGCGCACGTACGGGAGAGCGTACGCATGCGCAGCACGGACCTGTGTGAGGTGCAAATATGGTAGTGTGCATAGAGATATTTTTCTGACTTTGACAAAGTATATAAGTGAAAGGAGAAAATCAAATGGAGGAATAATAAGACTTAAGACAGAGAGTGGGCATTTGGTGGAGGGAGACAAGGCAATAGCAGATCACCTAAATAATTATTTTTGCTCAGTATTTACTACAAAAGAAGGGATGGGGCCACAGTTAAGTTTTAAGGACATTCATAAAAATAAGGTAGATGAAAATACATTTACAGAGGAGAAGGTCCTAACAGAACTTTCAAAACTAAAAGTGGATAAATCAATGGGACCAGATGGGATACACCCAAGGATACTCAATGAGCTAAAAGATGTGCTGGTTACACCTTTAACAGAATTATTTAACCAGTCACTAAATACAGGTGCTATTCCAGAGGACTGGAAAAGAGCAAATGTAGTTCCACTGCACAAAAGTGGAAGCAAGGAAGAAGCAAGTAACTACAGACCAGTAAGCCTTACATCAGTAGTAGGGAAAGTAATGGAAAAACTATTAAAAGAAAGAGTAGTGGAATATCTTAAATCAAACAACTTACAGGATCCAAAACAGCATGGATTTACTGGTGGGAGATCATGCCAAACAAAATCTTATTGACTTTTTTGACTCTGTGATGAAAATAATAGATCAAGGGGGAGCTGTAGATGTAGCATATCTAGACTTTAGTAAGGCATTTGACACTGTCCCACATCGCAGACTGCTAAATAAACTTGAAAGCCTGGGGGTGGATTATAAATCAGTTAAATGGATAAGAACCTGGTTGCAGGATAGGAAACACACAGTCGTAGTTAATGGAGTGCAATCTATGGAGGGAAATGTTACCAGTGGAGTACCCCAGGGATCTGTACTTGGTCCAGTTCTCTTTAATATCTTTGTTGGTGACATTGCAGATGGTATTGAAGGGAAGATATGCCTTTTTGCAGATGATACAAAGATATGCAACAGGGTAGACACACCGGGAGGGGTCAAACAAATGATTAATGACCTAGGTAGGCTTGAGAAATGGTCAAGAACGTGGCAACTACAGTTTAATGCTAAAAAATGCAAAATCATGCACTTGGGTCTCAAAAACCCAAAGGCTAAGTATAGTATCAAGGATACTATAATGGAAACTACTGAGGAGGAAAGAGATTTAGGAGTCACTATTTCAAGTGACTTGAAGGCAGGAAAGCAATACAACAAAGCAATGAGAAAGGCAAGTCAGATGCTTGGTTGCATGGGGAGAGGAATCAGTAGCAGGAAAAAAGAAGTGATAATGCCACTGTATAGGTCATTGGTACGGCCCCATCTGGAATACTGTGTCCAGTTCTGGAGACCCTATCTCCAGAAGGATATAAATACATTAGAGAGTGTACAAAGAAGGGCAACTAAAATGGTGCATGGCCTACATCACAAACCTTACCCGGAAAGGCTAAAAGATCTTAACATGTATAGTTTGGAGGAGAGAAGGGAAAGGGGGGATATGATAGAAACTTTCAAATATATCAAGGGTCTTAACAAAGTTCAGGAGGGAAACATTCTTCAAAGGAAAAGAAGTATTAGAACTCGAGGGCATACATTGAGACTGGAGGGGGGGAGGTTCAGGGGAAATTTAAGGAAAAATTACTTCACAGAAAGGGTAGTGGATAAGTGGAATAGCCTCCCATCAGAGGTGGTAGAGGCTAAGACTGTAGGGCAATTTAAACATGCTTGGGACAGGCATATGAATATCCTTACAAAGAATTAAGGTTAAAAAAGGGTTGAGATTGCCTAAAGGATAAAATAAAAAAGGGGCAGACTAGATGGGCCCAGTGGTTCTTATCTGCCGTCAAATTCTATGTTTCTATGTTTCTATGTCCTCCTGCCATCTGCAGCTCCTTTTATAAAACCTCTCCTCATCCTCCACGAGACTCCTTCCCTTTCTCTCCTCATGCCCAGCTGCCAGTGTATAGGCTACTAGAGCCTTCCACCGTTATGCCACCAATGACAGAGAAAGATATACAGCATAGGCCATCTTGGTACTCCCAACTTAGTGAAGCTCATCTGTGTACACCCCCTGCCAACGGCCACTGCGCAGGCGCAACAAATTGAAATGCCCTATCTTTAAAATGGGGCATATTTTACTAAATAAAAAAAAACCTGTAACTTTTTGAAAAACCTTAACCCCAAAAGGCACTACACTGGGACATGCTCTATCTAATAAAACAAACCCCAATTCTTAATTTGTCCTCTATACTGAGTTATGTCTTCGCAAAAAACTCCTCATAGACTACATGAGAAAACGGTCCTAAAAAGCAATACAGGAAGTAGCAGAAAAAAAACCTGAGAGTTGAAATTTTAGGTTACTCCCAATTCCTCATTTTTTATTATTTTGCCCTGGAATTGGGCATGCAGCACCAGGTGATGATTCTATGCGTCCATGCCAAATTTCAGCTCAGTACATCCAATTACTTTTGAGGTGTAGCCCCTCAAACACCATGCTCCCATCTCAGAAGTTCCCTATGGGAGAATTCCGTGTGTTCGATTCAGCCTTAATATAAGGGCACGACCGTCCCCTTATAATTTTATATATATATATATATATATATATATATATATATATATATATTATATACATACACTGCTCAAAAAATAAAGGGAACACTTAAACAACACAATGTAACTCCAAGTCAATCACACTTCTGTGAAATCAAACTGTCTACTTAGGAAGCAACACTGATTGACAATCAATTTCACATGCTGTTGTGCAAATGGAATGACAACAGGTGGAAATTATAGGCAATTAGCAAGGCACCCCCAATAAAGGAGTTGTTCTGCAGGTGGTGACCACAGACCCCTTCTCAGCCCCTATGCTATCTGGCTGATGTTTTGGTCACTTTTGAAAGCTGGCAGTGCTTTCACTCTTGTGGTAGCATGAGACGGAGTCTACAACCCACACAAGTGGCTCAGGTAGTGCAGCTCATCCAGGATGGCACATCAATGCGAGCTGTGGCAAGAAGGTTTGCTGTATCTGTCAGGAGACGTGGAGGAGGCCGTAGAAGGGCAACAACCCAGCAGCAGCACCGCTACCTCCACCTTTGTGCAAGGATGAACAGGAGGAGCACTGCCAGAACCCTGCAAAATGACCTCCAGCAAGCCACAAATGTGCATGTGTCTATTGAGACGATCAGAAACAGACTCCATGAGGGTGGTATGAGGTACCGACGTCCACAGGTGGGAGTTGTGCTTACAGCCCAACACCGTGCAGGACGTTTGACATTTGCCAGAGAACACCAAGATTGGCAAATTCGCCACTGGTGCCCTGTGCTCTTCACAGATGAAAGCAGGTTCTCACTGAGCACATGTGACAGACGTGACAGAGTCTGGAGACGCCAAGGAGAATGTTCTGCTGACTGCAACATCCTCCAGCATGACCGGTTTGACAGTGGGTCAGTAATGGTGTGGGGTGGCATTTCTTTGGGGGGCTGCACAGCCCTCCATGTGCTCGCCAGAGGTAGCCTGACTGCCATTAGGTACCGAGATGAGATCCTCAGACCCCTTGTGAGACCATATGCTGGTGCGGTTGGCCCTGGGTTCCTCCTAATGCAAGACAATGCTAGACCTCATGTGGCTGGAGTGTGTAAGCAGTTCCTGCAAGACAAAGGCATTGATGCTATGGACTGGCCCGCCCGTTCCCCAGACCTGAATCCAATTGAGCACATCTGGGACATCATGTCTCGCTTCATCCACCAACGCCACGTTGCACCACAGACTGTCCAGGAGTTGGCGGATGCTTTAGTCCAGGTCTGGGAGGAGATCCCTCAAGAGACCATCCGCCACCTCATCAGGAGCATGCCCAGGCATTGTAGGGAGGTCATACAGGCACGTGGAGGCCACACACACTACTGAGCCTCATTTTGACTTGTTTTAAGGACATTACATCAAAGTTGGATCAGGCTGTAGTGTGTTTTTCCACTTTAATTTTGAGTGTGACTCCAAATCCAGACCTCCATGGGTTAATAAATTTGATTTCCATTGATAATTTTTGTGTGATTTTGTTGTCAGCACATTCAACTATGTAAAGAACAAAGTATTTAATAAGAATATTTCATTCATTCAGATCTCGGATCTGTTATTTTAGTGTTCCCTTTATTTTTTTGAGCAGTGTATAAATAAATAAATAAATATATATATATATATATATATATATATATATATTTATAAAAGCACAGGACCAGCCCTCCACATCTAAGTTCTTGCCGCGCTGGTGCCTTCACGTATAAAAATGTATAAATATAAAGTTCCATTGGTGTGGCACTTCTCTTATGCACTATCATCAGGATATGATAAAAATATAAAATTATATATATATATATGTGTGTGTGTGTGTGTGTGTGTGTGTGTGTGTGTGTGTGTGTGTGTCTGAAGACAAGCCACCACACAACCATTACCCTGATGGTGCTGCTGTGGTTTGGTAGCCTCCTCTGGACTCATGTGGGGTCATTTTGGTTGTACTTTTTTTATTTTCTTTGCTTTTTCATTGTCCTGTTTTTGTTTTTTTACCCCTTTCCATTCCCCTTTCCCTCAGAATTGTTCTGAGGGAAATGTATGATCTTTCCAATTGCACAAAGTAACTTAAGTGGGATATACTACTTTTTTTGGTGTTATAGTTTCTATTAACGCTAAGGGGCTAAACTCCCCTCATAAATGGAAGCTTGCCTTGAACCACTTTTGTAAAATGAAAGTTCAGATACGGATGGAGCCATGCTAATTTTAGCTCCGTCTGCAACTAGGCACGCCCGGTGAGGCAGACCGCTGGGAACGAATGGGATGTGTGTGCGTCGTAGATGCACACGTGCTCCATTGACTTTAAATGGGAGCATCTCTGTATGCTCAGCTGCGGGCCAAGTCACAGGAGTGCCTAGGCACGCCGCTTACACCCACCTGCGATGCAGCCATGCTCAATGAGTGTGGCTCCATCTGTGGTCACAGTACAGGAAACACATTTTCAAAGAGACGCCACACTTCTGTTTAGTAATTTAGTAATTCCCGCATTGTTAAACAGTCAATGGGTCCCGTAAGAAAGCTATCCCAGAACTGTCCTTTTGTACTGTCTGGTCAACATTCTGATACCAATGGGAGATTTTTACTTTTGGTGGGCCAATTAGATGGTGTGGAAGTCACCCTGTGGTCTATCTATGCACCTAACACTGGATAGCTTTACTTTTGTCATAAAATTGTGTTTGATATTGTCTAAGCACAGTAAGGGGGCTGTCTTAGTGTCCTTAGTGTTTTAGATCCAAGTCCACCTCTTCCTGATCCAGGGTACCTTATGACTGTTCTAAAGGGTTCAAACAGCTTCTAGCAGAGTATGATCTTTATGACACATGGGGAGACAAGCACCACAAAGATAGAGATTACTCTTTTTATTCTCATGTACATTGTTCCTATTCCAGGATAGATTTGGTTCTGGCTAATAAGTGGTCTCTACCTTCTATTACAACAATAGTTATCCTACCCATGATATGGTCAGACCACTCCCTGGTATTCCTGACATGGAATACTAAAGCTAGGAAGGTACCCCTTGGCCAATGGAGGATTAGTGCATATCTGTTATCTCAACCCGGGACTTAGCATTCTCTCCAAGGGTCCTTGCTCTTATTCCTTGAAACTAATAAGCCAGAGGACACATCAGTATTTAACTTCTGGTCCTCTTTAAAAGCAGTTATTTGCTGTTTAGCTATCCAGATGGCAGCCCGGCCTAAGTGTACCTATAGACAGCAGTGTGATACTGCAGTTTGAGGCTTCTACACTTGAGGAGGCACATAAAGCTGACCCAGTGAACAAGGCATTGTATAAGGCATTGTTTAAGGTGAGGAATAAGGGATAAGGTAAATACTTTCACTCTTCAGGAAGGAATCTTTCTTGCCTTAACCAATTATTTTACATCTACGGGAACAGGGCCAGCTGTCTACTTATGTGTAACTTGAGGAAAAGGCAGGCTATAGAGCGGGTCTTTAACTCTAGTGGCAACAAAGTCCATGACCCCAAAGACATAGTGAATGTGTTTGCAGAATACTACTCTTGATTATATAATCTTGAGACAGATCCACTTACTACACAGCCATCTAATGAGGAAATTATTTTTTAAAGCGCTACATCTCCCATTTTTAGAAAGTGAGGCTTGTCAGACACTGGATGCTCCCTGGTCTGTGGTTAGGAGGTCTATCGACTCCCTACTCCCTACCAATTGACAAGGCCCCAGAGCCAGGCGGCTATCCGCCCAACTTCTATAAAACTTTTAAAGGGACCTTAGCCCTGTTGAACAACAGTGTTCAATGAGGCTTCTCATAGTGGAGACTTTCCAAGGGAGATGTTGGAAGCACAAATTATAGCTCTTTCCAAACCAGGGAAGTCTCCCACTTCAGTCCAAAACTACAGCACCATAGCATTGTTAAACACTGATGTCAAGCTATATGCTAAACTAGTTGCAACTAGGCTTTGCCCTTTACTTCTATTGCTGATACACCCGGACCTGGTTAGGTCATAATGGGTAGGCAGGCTGCAGATAATTCCCATCGGTTCTTTAATGTTATGTAATACTGTGAGAAAAATAAGGTGCCTTTATTATTACTCACACTAGATGTTGAAAAGGCAATTGATAGACTCCACTGGGCCTTTCTAAAGGCTGTGTTGCAAAAATGTGGATTTGGAGGTAGGATACTAGATTACATCCTAGCTTTATGTTACTCTCCTTTGGCGAGGATATTTGTAAATGGATTCCTATCATCGAGCTTTAACATCACTAATGACACTCACCAATGATGCACGCTCTGATATTTGTGCTTGCTATCGAACAACTGGTGAAGAAAATTAGAAGCTCTGACTCTGTTCAAGGGCCCCTTATTGGAGGTATTGCGCATAGGATCTGTCTGTTTGCAGACAATGTCTTACTGTGCTTACTGTTCCCCGAATATTTGCTCCCACCGTTGTAGTTTTGCAGATATTTCCCTTTCCCTTTAATATTCCTATTGATACATTAACCAATCTACACTCTACTTATAAATATGCCTTGCAAACATGCTCTTTGCGGTATCTGGGAGTGCAAGTTGCCGGTGAACTGGACCTTGGGGGTCATTCTGAGTTGATCGCTAGCTGCCGTTGTTTGCAGTGCAGTGATCAGGCTAAAAATCTGCATTTCTGTGCATGCGTATGCACCGCAATGCGCAGGCGCATCGTATGGGTACAATGAGCATCGTGGGTCTCCACATAGTCTAACGAAGTTTCAAGTCACACGGACGAACGCAGGAGGATTGACATGAAGTGGGCGTTTCTGGGTGTCAACTGACCGTTTTCAAGGAGTGCTTAGAAAAATGCAGGCGTGTCTGAAAAAACACAGGCGTGGCTGGGCGTTAGCTGGGTGGGTGTATGATGTCAAATCCGGACACAAATAGGCTGAAGTGATCGCAAGCGCTGAGTAGGTTCAGAGCTACTCAGAAACTGCACAAACTGTTTTTGCAGAGCTCAGCTGCACTTCTGCTAAGCTAAAATACACTCCCCAGTGGGCGGCGGCATAGCGTTTGCACGGCTGCTAAAACTAGCTAGCGAGCAATCAACTCGAAATGACCCCCCTTATCTCTTGTAATTAGGATCCTCTCCTTGGGGTGTTTAATAGGTCATTTAAAGTTTGGATGTTTCAAGAAGTGTCTTGGATGGGATGATTAGCAGTGGTTAAAATAGTTTTGCTACCAAAATGACTCCTTCTGTTTTATACAATTCCTAGACAGCTTCAGAAAGTACTATGTAAGAAGTTCTATAAAACAATCACAAACTATGTTTTGAAAGGAAGCAAGCCCAGAATCACTTCCTAAACTGGAAGGTGGAGTTGTTTTTGTGGACTTGGAGAAGTATGAAGTAGCATGCTTATTAAATCAAGCCAGAGACTGGTTTAATAAAATCTCCACTAAAACATGGGTGGTAGTGGAGAAAGAGTAAATGCAGCCTTTTGACCTACCCAATCTCTTATGGCATCCTGTTATAAATAGCCTTCCACAGCTGTGCTCCTCTAGAGTGGTTAAATGTACAGTTAGCCTGGTGGAGGTTTGTGCTTCATTCAGATGACATCTCATTACTATCTCTTTCTTTAGCTGGTTTTGCCAATTTGATTCTGAACCTGCAGTTGGCTTCCTGGATTAGTTGCGAACTCACCACAGTGGGGGATATTTTATCAGAGGATGGGCTGGTTTTGTTCTCACACCTTCAGGCAGACTATGGTATTTTGCCATAAAAGTTGTATATCATGGTGGCACCGCTTTCAAGAAACTATAGTTAAAAAAGGCAATTTAGGTAGGGAGTGGCTTGTAGCCTAATTGACAGGACGTGTCCCAGGAGAGCTCCTGCATACTTTCACTCTAATAATCCCCTTACTACCAGATTAACCCCATCTAATTTATCCCCAGAGCATGCTTCAAACACCCTCGCTGCTCTGTATATGCTGGCGGGGAGCTGCGGAGTCGGAGTATAGGATAATCCTGTACTTGCGGGTTGCGGCCTCCCTCCCATATTGAAGCCGGGACCTAAAGTTAGGGTACTTTTGACCGGGCTCCTGTGAGGTCCGGGCGCCGTGTACCAGCAAGCGGCCTGACTTCCCTGCACTTCCCTGTTGTCGAATATCCTGCCTTTCGGGTACTTTGTCTACTTATTTTATCTTCTTTTTTTGTGTTCTCTTTTGTGTTATTGTTGCAGTTCATGTGTACGTTGATATACCTGTACCTGTACCTGTAGCTATATATATTTATATAACCTATATTGTTGTTTGTGTATAGGATTATATATTTCTATTTTGTTTTATTCTCTTTTTTCTCTAATTTTAGCAGAGTCCGGGGCCCTTTGGTTTCTGCGGGTTACCCCCTTTCTCTCATTAACCATGCCACTAACGTGTTTGCCCGTTAATGTTAAGGGTCTTAATACCCACCAGAAACGCTCCCACCTCCACAGGTTTCTTAAAACTTTAAAGGGTGACATAATTTTTCTACAGGAGACACCCTTGAAATCGGCCTCCCATCCCTCACTGACATCTAAACTATTTCCCATGGCCTGGTACTCCAATAATGCAACGAAATGGAATGGTGTAGCTATCTTAATCAGAGGGTCCATTCCTTTCCAGTTCTTAGACTGTAAATGCGACAAGGAGGGTCGCTATATAATGGTAAGAGGGAAAAATTGGACACGAGGAGGTTAAACTGGCTAATCTTTACTCTCCAAATACAGCCCAAACTAAATTTTTTCGCAAGTTCTTCCATTACCTCTATTCATATAGACGGGGTAAGACACTTGTTGATGGGGACTTCAATATGGCCCTTACATATATGGATAAGTCCAGTCCCTTACGCAATGGCCGAACCCCAAATTCTTCTGCATTACACAGAGGCATGGCCGAGGCTGGTCTATTTGATGTCTGGTGATTTCTTAATCCGACCACTATAAACTTTTTATTCCAACCCGCATGATGTGTATTCTCGCATTGACATGTTTTTTAGTTGTGCGCCTCTCTCCCAAACGTGTTTCCTCTATGATCCCACTCACTTGGACTGACCATTCGGCTTTAGTTGCGTCTTTTGACATATTTGATATTCTTGATGGTAGACCATCATGGAGACTTAACAAAACCCTACTAAAGATTCCTCAGTTTCAAGACTTAATTAAAACTAAACTTCAGGAATACTTTGATCTCAATGTGCAAGGTGACTGTAGTATAGCCACTATATGGGAAGCCCATAAGGCTTGGGTCTATTATTCAATATGCGTCCCACCGTAAGGGAAACCAGGAAAATCGCATTGTTTTATTAACCGACACCATTGCAAAACTAGTTCGGGAACAAAAACGCACACAATCTAAGAAAATACTAGTTGAACTTTCTAAGGCCCGTGATGACCTCCAATCTCTTTTGGCTGAAAAGATTGAACGCTCACTTTGATGGGCTAATCAATCATTTTACAACAAAAGCAACAAGGCTCATACTCTAATAGCTAATAGGTTACGTGCAAAGTACACTAACCAAGCCATTCACACTATTACGGAACCTTCGGGCAGCATTACCTATGACCCTAAAAAAATTAACGGTGTCTTTTCTGATTACAATAGGGCACTCTACAACTTTGACCCACCGACCGATCCCTCGGCACATGCCAGTCAGGTCCAACAATATATTGACTCTTGCGCTCTTCCTCGGTTGGACGATGCAGCTAACTCTGCTCTCAATGCTGATATTTCTGCCGAAGAAATCAAAGCGGCACTAAAAACTCAGAAACAATCTAAGGCCCCTGGCCCGGATGGCTATCCGATGGTATATTATAAAACGTTTGCTCCTCAACTTATCCCACACATGGGGGTAAATTTACTAAGATTCGTATTTTCCAGATTCAGGTCAAAGTTCAATCACGAATGACATCGAAAGTGTAAAACGGCAACTTTTTGAATTGATTACGACTAATTTACTAAGCTGTCGTATTCGGGTTTTTCTTTTGTTCCGATGTCGATGTCATTCGTGGTTTTTTTTCTATTTTTACGGCAGTGATTAGCAAAACACTGACGACTTTTTTTACAATCAATCTCGGCCGGATCTGTGTGATCCGTGCTGGGGTTTATTTTTTTTTTTTTTTAATTAAACACTGTAAAATAATAAAAAAAAATGCGTGGGGTCCCCCCTCCTAAGCATAACCAGCCTCGGGCTCTTTGAGCCGATCCTGGTTGCAAAAATATGTGGGAAAAAATGACAGGGGTTCCCCCATATTTAAGCAACCAGCATCGGGCTCTGCGCCTGGTCCTGGTCCCAAAAATACGGGGGACAAAAAGAGTAGGGGTCCCCCGTATTTTTAAAACCAGCACCGGGCTCCACTAGCTGGACAGGTAATGCCACAGCCGGGGGTCACTTTTATATAGTGCCCTGCGGCCGTGGCATCAAAAATCCAACTAGTCACTCCTGGCCGGGGTACCCTGGGGGAGTGGGGACCCCTTCAATCAAGGGGACCCCCCCCCCAGCCACCCAAGGGCCAGGGGTGAAGCCCGAGGCTGTCCCCCCCCATCCAATGGGCTGCGGATGGGGAGGCTGATAGCCTTTGTTGTAAAAGAAAAGATATTGTTTTTAGTAGCAGTACTACAAGGCCCAGCAAGCCTCCCCCGCATGCTGGTACTTGGAGAACCACAAGTACCAGCATGCGACGGAAAAATGGGCCCGCTGGTACCTGTAGTACTACTACTAAAAAAATACCCAAAAAAAGACAAGACACACACACCGTGAAAGTATAATTTTATTACATACATACACACATACATACATACTTACCTTAAGTTCCCACGCAGGTCGGTCCTCTTCTCCAGTAGAATCCAAGGGGTACCTGTTGAAGAAATTATACTCACGAGATCCAGGGGTCCAGCCTCCTCGGGAAATCCAGGGGTAATCCACGTACTTGCATAAAATAAGAAAACGGAAAGCCGAGCCACGAACTGAAAGGGGCCCCATGTTTTCACATGGGACTCCTTTCCACGAATGCCAGAAACCCACTCTGACTGATGTCTAAGTGGGTTTCTTCAGCCAATCAGGGAGTGCCACGTTGTAGCACTCTCCTGATCGGCTGTGTGCTCCTGTCCTCACTGACAGGCAGCACACGGCAGTGTTACAATGTAGCGCCTATGCGCTACATTGTAACCAATGCTGGGAACTTTCTGCCCTGCGGTTGACCTAAAGTGACATCACCGCTGAGCAGAAAGTTCCCAGCATTGGTTACAATGTAGCGCATAGGCGCTACATTGTAACACTGCCGTGTGCCGCCTGCCACTCAGTACAGGAGCACACAGCCGATCAGGAGAGTGCTACAACGTGGCACTCCCTGATTGGCTGAAGAAACCCACTTAGACATCAGTCAGAGTGGGTTTCTTGCATTCGTGGAAAGGAGTCCCATGTGAAAACATGGGGCCCCTTTCAGTTCGTGGCTCGGCTTTCCGTTTTCTTATTTTATGCAAGTACGTGGATTACCCCTGGATTTCCCGAGGAGCCTGGACCCCTGGATCTCGTGAGTATAATTTCTTCAACAGGTACCCCTTGGATTCTACTGGAGAAGAGGACCGACCTGCGTGGGAACTTAAGGTAAGTATGTATGTATGTGTGTATGTATGTAATAAAATTATACTTTCACGGTGTGTGTGTCTTGTCTTTTTTTGGGTATTTTTTTAGTAGTAGTACTACAGGTACCAGCGGGCCCGTTTTTCCGTCGCATGCTGGTACTTGTGGTTCTCCAAGTACCAGCATGCGGGGGAGGCTTGCTGGGCCTTGTAGTACTGCTACTAAAAACAATATCTTTTCTTTTACAACAAAGGCTATCAGCCTCCCCATCCGCAGCCCATTGGATGGGGGGGACAGCCTCGGGCTTCACCCCTGGCCCTTGGGTGGCTGGGGGGGGGACCCCTTGATTGAAGGGGTCCCCACTCCCCCAGGGTACCCCGGCCAGGAGTGACTAGTTGGATTTTTGATGCCACGGCCGCAGGGCACTATATAAAAGTGACCCCCGGCTGTGGCATTATCTGTCCAGCTAGTGGAGCCCGGTGCTGGTTTTAAAAATACGGGGGACCCCTACTCTTTTTGTCCCCCGTATTTTTGGGACCAGGACCAGGCGCAGAGCCCGATGCTGGTTGCTTAAATATGGGGGAACCCCTGTCATTTTTTTCCCCATATTTCTGCAACCAGGATCGGCTCAAAGAGCCCGAGGCTGGTTATGCTTAGGAGGGGGGACCCCACGCAATTTTTTTTAATAAAATAACAACTTTCACACCCCTTCCCACTGATATACATGCACGGATCTCATGGATCCCTGCATGCCTATCCAATCACGGAAAAAAAAAGTAGGTCTGGTTTTTTTTAGCACTTTTTTACGAGTTGTAATTTTTCACGGCAGTGTTTGTTTGTTTTTTGCTTTGCACTTCTTAGTAAATGACCGAGATTCATACTTAAACAGCCGCGTTTTGACCGATGGTATATTCATTCGTAATTTTTTACTTGGACTTGCAAAAAATTACGAATGCCCTCATCTCTGCCGTGATTAGTGTTTAGTAAATTACCGAGATGACACTTTGATGAAAAAACGGCACCTCGGTCAAAATCGGGAGCTTAGTAAATTTCCCCCCCGGTCTTTCTGTTTAATAAGATATTGCAGGGCACCCCTTTTCACACTGATTCCAAGACCTCCCGCATTATTGTTATTCCAAAACCCGGAAAAGACCCCTTATATTGCTCAAATTATAGATACATCTCTTTAATAAATACTGATCTCAAGCTTTTTGCTAAGGTCTTAGCGTCTCGCCTGAATACTGTGCTGGCATCACCGATAGACCCTGATCAAGTAGGATTTATCCCAGGTCGCCAGGCCTCAGACAACACCAGACGTATTGTTAACCTGATTCACCATATAAACTCATCTAAAACACCAGTGATTGCTTTGGCGCTTGATGCCGAAAAGGCATTTGATCGCATCTCCTGGCCCTTTTTGTTTTCTACATTATCCGCCTTTGGCCTCCATGGTCACTTTGTCACTGCTGTTGCAGCCCTCTATTCTAACCCCTCATCCATGGTCTTGACTAATGGATTAAACTCACCCCGGTTTAATTTAAGAAATGCACTCGTCAAGGCTGCCCTCTCTCACCCCTACTTTTTACCTTGTGTATTGAACCTCTTGCAGCCCGTATACAACTCAATAATGACATTGGGGGTGTTACATTGGGGGGTCATGATTCATATAAAATATCTTTGTTTGCAGATGATGTGCTCCTGACTCTCTCTAACCCTTTGATATTTATCCCTAACTTACGAAAAGAACTACTTTTATATGGTTCCCTACCTGGTTATAAAGTAAATCATACCAAATCAGAGGCCCTCGCATTTAATGTTTCATCATATACTAATTCGAAACTGACCTCTACTTCTCCCTTTCTTTGGAGACCCTCGGCTATCAAATACCTTGGCATTTATATTACCAAATCCTATTCAAACCTCTATCAGGCTAATTATGTTCCTAGAATTAAGACACTCATGCAAGATTTAGATAACTGGGATCGGTTATACATTTCATGGATTGGACAGATTGATGCTCTCAAAATGAACTTCCTCCCTCGCATTCTATATCTGTTCCAAACTATCCCGATACTAGTGTCCCGAGTGACATTGACCTCCTTGTAAAAAATGTGCCACAAATTCCTTTGGGTTAATCGTAAATCTCATTTAAGGCGCACCATACTGACCAAGAATGCAACGTTGGGTGGTTTGGGTTACCCTAATCTACAAGTTTATTTTAACGCCTGCCAACTTAACCACACAGTGTCCTGGCATTCTCCCCGAGGGCTCAGGAAATGGGTTGATATTGAGAACTCTAAATTTCAGGGTATTCCCCCGGACTCCCTTCTGTGGCTCCCCAAATTATGCAGACCAGCCTCGGCTTATTCAATCCCCACAATCAAATTCACCCTCAGGTTGTGGGACAAACTCCGCACCACCCATGATCTCTCTTCATACCCCTCACCTCTGACACCTATCTTGTGTCACCCTGCCTTTCCCCCAGGCTGCGAACACCGCATGGCAGACCCATGGCAATCTCGGGGTATAACGAGATTTATCCATGTTAAAGGCCGCTCTGCGCTGACCTCCTTTGGAGATCTTCAAGAACGCCTTGATGTTCCAACCTCGTGCCATTACCATTATATCCAAATTCTTAGCTTTTTTAACTCACAACTTAAAACTACTCTTTTGAGACCGCCCACCTCCTTTAAATATATGTGTCTACTTTCAATTGGCAAAAAGGGGAACATTTCAACAATCTACAACTCTATTTTAGCTCCAGATCCTCCTTCTCGCGAACCCTATGAATTAGCCTGGGAATCAGACCTCACTCTTCCTTTAGAGGACGATCAATGGGACAAAATTAGATTGCGCACTGCTAGGACTTCCCTTAGTGTGGCGCTTAGGGAGACATGTTATAAAGTCTATACACGTTGGCATCTAGTACCCTCCAGACTTCACTCTATTTTCCTCGAATCAATGCTGGAGACTTTGCGGAGAGGAGGGTACCTTTTTTCACATATGGTGGACCTGTCTCTCTATTCGCCCCTTCTGGAATACAGTTGGGGCACTCATCGCTCAATCTTGCGGGCATAGCATTGTCCTCTCTCCGGCAACTGCTTTACTTCATGCCCTCATACCAACACTACCCAAAACTCAAGATAAGCTTGTTATGCAAATTTGCATGGCGGCTAAATCTATGATTGCTAAACACTGGAAGGATCAAACAGCACCCTCCATGTTATCACTTGTGGCTAAGATTAACTATATCGCTAATATGGAATATATTACTAGTTTACGGAATAATACGGTGGCCCAGTTCCATAACATTTGGTCCACGTGGTACTTTGCACGCTCTTTATCCTTACCCGGACTCTGCTGATAACCCTGTTCAGGCTCGCAACCAATCTCTTGTTTACTCATCTTTGACTTTCTTATCTCCCTCTTCCTATCCTTACACTTTTCCTTTCTCTTCCCTTTTACTTTTTATTTTTATCGGTTTCTGTCTCTGTTTTGGTATGGATCATAAACTATAATTGAAAACAAAAAGAGATTGATCACCCACTTGCCTATATTTACACAGGTTGTATGCTGCTGTCCTTTATTAATTTACATTCTCACAGGATTATGTATTTCTTTATTCTAATAATTGAATATTTCTTTGTATCATAACTCTATAGTGCTATATAATCAAATTTTCTATTTCAAGTTCATTGTCTTAACCTGTATCTGAATGTGTGTATTACAACATGTTGGTTGTTGATCATTTTCAATAAAAACTCTAACTTAAAAAAAAAGGCAAGTAGGCCTGTCAAATTAAATGGGAATGAGATCTTTCAAGGTCCCTGACTGAGGAGGCCTGGCAGATGGTCTTCCATACATGTTTTAAAAGGATGCAGTCAGGATTCCAACGTATGGGATCCTGGCATGCGAAAACCGATGCTGGAATACTATCCACAGCAGGAACACCAGCATCAAAATACAGACATGACAAGGGATCCTGGTGTCTAAATACCGACGCCTTGAATCCTAATCCTTTTTTCAGCGTGGCGCGATCATGACACGCCACTGGGGAAGTTAGGTTCAGCCATTAGAAGGGTGGTTAGAGTTAGGGTTTTAGGGATAGGAAGACATGGGTTAGGTACCAGGGAGGGAGGGTTAGGGTTAGCAATTTAGCAGGGATGGTTAGGGTTAGGCACCTAGTGGGGATGGTTAAGTTTAGGCAGCAGGGAATAGAGGGTTAAGGTTAGGCACCAAGAGGGGAGGGTAAGGCACCACTGGGGAGGGTTAGGGTTAGGCACCCACAAGGGAGGATTAGGGGCTGTCGGGATTCTGATGGATAGGATGCTGCTGTCGGTATAATGACAACCGGCATCCCATACATCGTCAAATCATACTGAACCCGTTTTAAATTATCTAGATGTACTGGTCATTTGGAGATGTTCTTTAAACTTCTACATAGAGCTTATCTCATGCCAGACACACTACATATTTTTGTCCGTCTGTATGCAAATATTGTTGAAGAAGCTTTGGACAGGTTGGAGATATACAGTATTACATATATTCTGGTCATAACCTCTTCTCAAGTTGCTTTGGACAGAAATATTTACTTTGATTGGTAAGGTCACTGGGGTTACAGTAAGGGCTGAGCCATTAGTAGATCTACTACATTTCTACCCTGGGAATATATCTCTAGGGGATAAATACATTATGGGACATATTTTGGTAGCTGCAAAAGCAGCCATCGCCCAGATGTGGAGATCCACTAATGTCACAAATTTGAAAGCCATAGAAAACAAAGTTCAGAAACATTACATTTTAGATACAGCAAACTGCAAATACACATCATCTGCATACTCTCAACATATGAAGTGGTTCAATTGGTGTGAATGTAGGGAAGGGAAGGGTCACTCTTCCATATACTCTGGTCCTGTGGATCTTTCAGGGAAATTAATGGATAAGATAAAGTGGGAAAATAACATAAAGGTGGATTTGCTGCCAACGTTAGGTGGAGATGGAATTGGAGTGTTTTGATCGCCCGTATAAATACTCCGGATCATTGGTGAGAGTCCATGAATAAGAAAAGAGCTAGTTGCAGTACCACCTAACGTTGGCAGCAGATCCACCTTAATGCTATTTTCCCACTTTATCTTATCCATTATTTCCCAATAGTGATCTCTCATTAGTGATCCAGGGAGCTGATGCATCCAAACAATCTACTATCATGCCACACTGAAGATGTCCAATACCGTCCAATCTTGGAAGCTAAACAGTGGTGGGCTTGGTCAGTACCTGGATGGGGGACCACCAGGGAATGCTGAGTTTAGTAGAATCATTTATTTAGCCCCCCTTGTAGAGAAAAAAACTATTTTGCGAAAAAAATAATTTTCTTATTCTGCATCTATGCAATTTGAGTAATTTGAATATTTTCACTTTAGCATGCATTGCTATGTCTAAAACATACATCTATTTCAATTGACCTATCAAAAATCCAAAAGTATTCCAACCCTCAGGAATAATAGAATACCAGTATACATCTGAATATTCATTATTTAAGTGTATAGTTGCAAATTTATCTAGCTAGATTTAAATATGCAGCAAACAACCTTAAAAGCGCTAATATTTAATAAATAATACGTTACCACTAAATGTACAAGCTCATGTAAATTACTTGAGTACTGTGTAATCTATTGGAAGTCCTAATTTTCACATTTTACCTAATACAAAGCAATTTTGTTGCATAGAAAACACCACATTGTTTCTTATTAACTTTATTTTTTAAAGCCAACAATAGCTTTGTACAATATTCTTAAGGGTTTTCTTTTTTTCAAACTCATTAAATGTGCAGTATGTTTACAATTTAATTATTTCTTTATCTTGTCTGTGCATATCTCTTTGGATGAGTTAGTTGGCTCGGAAGGAACACTTATTGAGCCATTTAAATCAATTTTGTACGCACTTTGGTTCAGCTTACTAAGTGTAATAAAATTATTTGTCTTCATTTACAGTGATCTAGCTCTTACTTACATATATGCAATAACAAAATACAGTGGCATTGTAAAATAAGAGCTACTTCTGCTGTCAAAAGAATTTTTCAAAAGGCATATTTAAGGGGGTAATTCCAAGTTGATCGCAGCAGGAAATTTTTTTAGCAGTTGGGCAATACCATGTGCACTGCAGGGGAGGCAGATATAACATGTGCAGAGAGAGTTAGATTTGGGTGGGGTGTGTTCAATCTGCAATGTAAATTGCAGTGTAAAAATAAAGCAGCCAGTATTTACCCTGCACAGAAACAATATAACCCACCCAAATCTAACTCTCTCTGCACATGTTATATCTGCCTCCCCTGCAGTGCACATGGTTTTGCCCAACTACAAAAAAATTTCCTGCTGCGATCAACTTGGAATTACCCCCTAAAGTAGAATACTTTGCTTTTTTTGTGGGTTTTTTCATTGCATTTTAGTCTGTCAGTTATTTTGGATTATAGGCTATATTACAATGGCATGACAATTTTTTTCTTAGAAATATTAAGAATTTATTATTTGTGGATACACCACATGAAAAACAAGGCTGTTTTAAGCAACTATTAAACAATCTCTTTGCAGCTGCTGGATCACAGACCTCAACTGTCAATGCTTTTATCATATCTGTTTGGCTGCTATTCCAACTTACTGTACATCCACCAATATAGATTTTGTCAACACTGTATGGCTACTGGATCAACTGAAACCAACTGTCAACATCTAGGACCATGGGGTAGATGTATGATCCAGTATTATGGGATTTAGAGATAAGTGCATATGTTATATGCTACAGTTACTGCATCTCCTATTGTATTAATGTGGTGCAATGTGCAAAATGACAGGTGTCCTTGTCATTATCAGTGCTCTTGTAGTCAAGATAGTGTGCAGATGTGCAAGTAAATGTATGAATGGTTCAGTGTCTTTCATTGCCAAACCACAGCACTGTCCCTGGCTGTCAGAATATGCAGCCAGGGACTGTGCTTACAAAAAAAAAGTAGTTTTTTTTCCATTAAAGCAGCAGGTGCCGCTGAGAGATTCACTGCAAGTACCGGTCAGATAGCGAAAGAGGGAGGGTGCGATTCAACAGAGAGATTAAATAACATTCTCCTTCTTCAGCAAAAGGCTTTATCATGCATATCAACAGTAATTGGCTCTGCTTTGTCTCAATAATGGGCGAAGCAGGGCCATGCAGTTACCAAACATGAAACAACTGAAAATGCATCTACCCCCATATGTCAAAACTGCAGAGACTACTCTATTAATCCAAATCAGTGGGGTAGACACCACCTCCTCCATTACCCTGCATAAATGGTATAAATTCCTCTCTGCTCTCTTATTACCTATCCTGACTGAGCCACATTCTTTCACCAACTACTACTAAATGGACATTTCATTTTCTAATACACACATTGGCCCAAACTGTTTAAAACACACACACATTTGTTTTCACTTGAAAAAAACACATTGGCACCCAGATGAAAAAAGCACTGAGGCACCTCCAATTCATTACCTGCTGGTTAGCTGCTGCTCAACCAGTCAGCACCGAGTAGCCCGACTACCCAGACTTCACTGCAGCCTGTCCTGCTGTTGCAGCATCAGTGATTCACTAATGACTTGAGTGCAGCATGGTGACCTGTGACATCATGCCACAACACTGTCATCAGTAGGGCCATGCCTGGGCCATGTCTGGGCCACCTGAAAGTGTCCAGTGCTGACAAGGTAATATGTACTCTTATCTGGTGGATACAGCATGACGGTGGGTGTGGGTCTCAGCCGTGCCCATTATGGGGTGGTGCCACTGAGTGCCTGTTCTGCTCAAATGGGCCTCTAGCTGATTCTGGCACTACCTTCAAAACTATATATGTAAACTCTATCCTAATTATGCTGTTGTTATAGAATATTCACTAAAGTTGCACACAAGTCTGAAATCTAGAGATTTAAGAACAAGAGTAGAGATGAGTGATTTAGTTCTTTAGGAAACCAAACCCACCCAAATTTTGCGGATTTGAACCAAAATGAGTCCTGGTTCAGATCTTCCCGTGGTTCTGAATTTTATTTTATTTGAAATTTAGGGGTTTGGATTGAAAAATTACATGACTTTAGCTGTTTTTATCCATTTTCAAGAAATCCAGAACCCACAATTTTAATTTTAAATCTGAATTCCGAACCAAAATACTTGAGGGTGGTTTTGCAAAACTGAAATCAAAACACGATGATGAAATTAAAACCAAAACCTAAAATTGTGACTCATATGGATCTCATGCTTTTCTCTGTCAAGGCAGAATGGCAAAGATTGTGTCATGTGTGTATAACCAACGTTACCACCTATGCTGAGTCTATTCTGAAAACAATATGTGCATTATGCTTATTTCAATAAGATTGTATTTTGGGATGTTTTAAAAAAAAAATTATATATTTACTATGTTGTAACATAACTTACATAGCTTAATGTAGATTGTTTAAATCTGCACCTTTTGTTGTCATCACAATGAGTTTGTAGAATACATTCTAAGATATTAGTAAACACTTGTGGCTGTGATATATGCTCTGCCACCAGATTCTTGTAAATTTAAAATGGAATTGAATTGTCTTATTGTCTCGGGACCTTTTGGTAAAAAGGATATATAAATTAAATTATTATTTCACATGTTTACTATACATATTTGTTGTATGGTGCATTTCCTGCTAAATAAGTCTAAATAAATGGTGCCTATATTTTATAGCTAGTTAATCAATAATGCATCTGTGATGTGACTTTAAGTAGCAGGGATATTGATGCAAAGAAGATGTAGAGACACTGCTTGTTTAGATCAGTTTTCAGAAGGAATCTTAGCTGAATATAACAAAATGTGCAGATGGAATAGATAAACTAGCCCAGGAGCTGGGAAATCAGCCACATGTCCAAATTAGAGGCTATTTATTTCTACATAACAAAGGGGCAAAGAGCACCACATATACTGCTTTGGACCATTTATTTCAACCAGGACAAATAGGTATGCATATAACAATGTAATTGCAGCAAGGCAACAGTTTGCACAGGTAAAGAGGAGGAGTTGTGCAGATCTTGCAAAGTGGCAATAAAATGTAATGATATATTGTGCCTGCGTACAAATTGCACGATCTGCATTACGACAATATGACATACTGTTACAGTACAAATGTAGATGAATCGCATTGTACAGAGTTTTATATATACATATATATATATCTACAAAGGAAAATTAGAGGAGCGCTTCATAGTGCAATATCGTTTATTCACAAAAGTATATTAAAACAGCAAGTATCACAGTGAGGCTTAATACCTCAGAATTCATCTGAGTGGGCTTAAAATACCACTTGGTTTGATAAGAAATATCCCCTGGTATCGCCTCCACCAGCCGCCGGTCAAGCGTCACGGGTCCATCTCGCGGAAGTGACGCGTTGCGTTCCACCCATAATATGGATGGAACGCACGGGTCCGCGGTCACGGACTCTTAGTTTCTTATTCCGACCGGGATCTATAGTGATCCCGGATCGGATATATCCTCTCTGGGCTTAATAATAATTCTTATGTCCCTCCTGGGCTTAATATACTTATCAAAATTGGGAGGTATAACTATTGGACGGAAGTGCATGCGTTCCACCACGCGACAGGTGGAACGCATGGCAGAAATAAACGATTATATGTTCATTTAAACCTGCTATTCCATATTCTATAGTATCCTTTTGAGTTATGAACTCCACTTCTATAAGTTTAGGATTAGAGTATCTTCTTGTTGGGTGCTAATAGCCCTTTATAGCTATATATTTGATTGACCAATCAGTAGGGAAAGGAAGTGATGTAATACCTCTACAGGTATAAATGGGTCAGGCCCTCACATGTCAGTTCACTTGACATTGAGGAGAGAAGGTAGTCACAAGGTCCAGGATCCTGCTATGTAAGTAATTTCTTAGGATCACCTTATCTTTCCATTAACTCTCTAAATTAATTAATTAATTAAATCCACTTCATTTTTTAGTTGGATATCCTTGTTGCACCTGGATTCCTGTCCGGTATTATTGACTTTGGTTTTATAAGTAAGTTATTCATAATTCTTATGATAGAATATCAACTTAAAGGCCTACATATACCTTATTCAACCTATTAATCCTATTTAGATTTTATCTGGCCTTCCCCAAACTTCTGAAGACAGTCTATACTCGGTTACGGGTACCTTTTAAACCCAAATGTGAGTATAATAATCAAAGATGGTTAGTTCTAATAGTAAAAATTGACCTCAGGTTGAGACAAAATCTTTCTCTCTAGATACTTCCACTATATTCTACATGGAAGATTTTGGATGTATGAGATTCATGGCTCTCAAGACCCATTTCTTTACCAAACCCAGCCAAATCTCATCCTAACCCCCTGTTCCATGCTCTCTATGTACCCCATCTGTGTCACCCCTGTCTGTCTACCCCTACCCCTAGAATGTAAGCTCTCACGAGTAGGGCCCTCTTCCCTCATGTGCTCACCCTTTTCTTCTTTAATAATTCTCAACTGCCCAAATCACAGTTTTTGGGCCACCTGGAACTTATCTCTGTCATTTACTGGTGTAGTTATGCTTAGTTACCCTGTACTTGTCCAAAATTGATTTCAACTGTAAGTCACTGTTTTGATTATGTGCATATGTACTCTGTAATTGGGCACTGCGGAACCCTTGTGGCGCCATATAAATAAATGATAATAATAATAATAATAATAAATTCATTAAATGTGAGTGAACTATATCATCATGTAGCTCTTAGTGTAAAAAGTAATTGGGATCTTTCTGATAGACTTTATCCTTTTTAGAATATCTCACACCTAATAGCACAACTCACAGTGGAAATACTGTAACCACAAACATGACTCTATGGTCGTAAGGGATCCACCTGAAGTAAAACCCATAGTAAGTAGTCACCACCTACCATTGCGTTTGTTAAGAATGATTCTCTCTTTTCTCATTGTTTGATGATTCCTTGTATGTATAAATTATCCACCCTTGATTATTAGCTGAATGAATATGTGTTGCTTTTTGAATGAATATTTATTATTATTTTTCTCTTTTTTAATAATAATCTTTTTTAATAATTCTATGTTTGAAGAAAAAAGAATGTTGAAATTAAAATGCATTTTGTGACATCAATTGACATTCCTCTTCTATTGTTCTCTTATTCTTTTTCTTCCTCTTTCCTCCATGACCAGCAACGAACTGTACCCCTGATGAAGTCCTTATAGGACGAAACGCGTTGGGTTTGTGAAAGTATTTATAAAGTGCCACATATGTACAAATGAACAATGTGCTTATGAGCGATTGTACTTCTGTATGATTTTAATATTTTAATGCTTGATTAAAAATATTGTTATTCGGTTCATGCTGGTTTCCAATATTTGGAGTTAATGTTACAGTGCGCCCTCTGAATACTCTTACTTTATATCTTTGTTTATCTCCCACTAGCAGGGGGATTTTCTTATGAGGTGCTGCCAAATCTAATATAGCGCGAGATTAGGTTACTGTTGTTTAGTTATATATATATATATATATATATATATATATATTTTTATATATACACACACACACACATATATATATATGTGTATATATATATACATATACACATACATGCACACACACAGATATATACATATAAATATAGATAAACATGTATGCACAGATATAAACACACCCTTACCCAGATCCATAATAACACAACCAGCACCAGCCTTACTTTTTGCTGGCATGTTGATTTGACACAGGAGACAGGAGAGTGAGAGCTCACTCCTCTCTGTCTCCTCCAAGCCACGTGCAGCTGATCTACATGCTGCCACTGTCCTGCAGCCTGCGCGCTCAGCCAATAATGACTGAGCCACAGGCTGCTACTTTACATGGTATTAGATAGCTGAGCCATCACTCAGCTGTCCTGTACTGTTAGGCGGCCGTGGCACCGGCGCCATGGCTGTTAGGTTGCCAGGGCAACCAAAGGGGATACAGAAGTGCCGCACAGTGCCGCAGATCGGTAAGTGCTCCAATCTGACGCGGGGGGGGCCTTTTTGGAAGGGGGGGCCTGTGGTACTTAACCCCAGCCCCCCCCCCCCCCCCTTAATCCAGCTCTGCTAACAGGTACTATTCCCTGTCCAGGATGTCAGCCCACAAGGAGCTTCATTACGCTCTCCCCCGTCGACAATCTGGAGACCGTGATCCCAGGGGGTGGTATGCTGACCTCCTGAATCCCAACCTTCGGTCTCGTATTACCAACCCATTTCAAACATATCTCCACTTATGGCTGAAAAAGGGTAACTGGATTGAAACAGGCAAGCTAATGGATATAAAGCTCAGTAAGTGAATGCTGACAGAACTGCAGCCACAAAGTTGGTTGTAAGTATAAATCTATGTCTGTTACCATTCGCATCTATTGTTTAGTTAGGAGCACCACCACGCATTTAAAAGACAATGGGGCAGATGTATTAACCTGGAGAAGGCATAAGGAAGTGATAAACCAGTGATATGTGCAAGGTGATAAAGGCACCAGCCAATCAGCTCCAATATGTAAATTAACAGTTAGGATCTGATTGGCTGCTGCCTTTATTACCTTGCATATATCACTGGTTTATAACTTCCTTATGCCTTCTCCAGGTTAATACATCTGCCCCTTTATTTCCATTGACAGAGCTTTAATACTCTAGAACACAATCCTAATCTACAGAGGGAAGGTGTTTTGCACGGACGTAGTGCTCTGGTCACGTGACCGGCAAAGCCGGAACAGGAAGGAGGACAGCAGGAGAGAGTAGCGGCCGCTAGACGCACGGCGAAGATGGACGGAAGCAGATGCTGGGACACGGATCAGGAGGGACAAGTAGGACTCTGTAAGAAGGGTGAGGACACCGTGGACAGTCCTGGTTAGGTCTTGAAGCTGTGCCCTTATCCCCTTCTATGACTGTGACAGCCTCTCAGTGTTTCTGGCGACCACGATGCACTTGTGACATAGCGTCATTACGGTCACTGCCAGATCACTGATGAGGACGGTTAGTCTGGAGTCCTCACATTTGAACCCCGAATCCGATCCCCCCGCTAGAAAAATCAGGGGTACCCCACATGTGATTCAGAGACTTGGAAAACTTTCAAGCTGTACACCTTCTCACTGAAACACAGTGGAATTTTTATATGAGCTCTGTTTCATTCACTTCCAGTCAAGAACATTATCTACTCATTTAATAGGTGGGACACCACCATCTGAGAGGACATTTTACTTATATCATTACCGTTTATTGGACATTGTACAATAACTCCATACAAAAACTATTTGTGAGCTATTCTGTCACCATACGCCTTTCCCATCCCCTCCCCCCTTTCCTTGACTTTTTCATTTATGTTTTGTGATAAGCTTAATACATCCTCTGCATATGTAAATTATTTTGTACAACAGAGGTGTAATTTATTACTAGTAAAGTATTTTACTCATTTATTATCTGCATTACATCATTTAATTATTGTTCACCTCATGCGCAATTGCAAATCCAACCTTTAGTGAATATACACAGCTTTACCCATATATGCAAAGTGGAAGAATATGCGTCCAAGTCCACCTAACCCAGATGGAGAAACTGCCATCTCTTACAAACAATACTACCTAAAATCTACATTCAATTGTGAGCGCAGGAGCTGGTCACACACCAAGACACTTCAGGAAAAGTGTGCTTAATACACAGTTAATAAAGTCCCACTCTATAGGTAAAAACAAATAAGAATTATACTAACTCCATTAAAACATATATTTATTTAACCCTTAAAACAATCTGACACATATACAAACAACAAA